>NW_026112650.1:0-76803 GCF_024323335.1 Lathyrus oleraceus | reverse complement strand
TTAACATCAACATTTTCATCATTCCCACAATTCAATCAAATTTCATGGGTTAAACATCATCATTTCTATAATTCCGAAAACTCAATCAAATTTCATGGGTTTAACATCCACATTTTCATCATTCCCACAATTCAATCCAATCTCATGGGTTTAACATCATCATTTCTATAATTCTCACAATTCAATAAAATTTCATGGGTTTAACATGTAACACCCTTCTAAATACCCCAAAATATTTAATTTAATATAATAACCTATCAATCAGAGTAATTATGCCCCGAAGGGTGTCACACAATCATTTCACAACATTTATCAAAACATCCTGTCATGCTCATTTATTTATCAAATAAAACAGTTGCATAATACGCAGCGGAATAGAATTCAACATCAGCATGAGACATGTAACACCATACATGTAAACTAATTCGACAATTTCCAACAATACAACGAAAAGGTTCCCTCCCGATGTTACATCTACCAGAGCATGACCCATAGGACACTACTATAGACTCCAAGCGTTAGCTTCTATTCAATTCATTTCTCGTTACCTGAAAAATGGGTTGTAAGGGTGAGTTCCTCAATCAATATAATAAGCATTATAAAACAACATGTAATGCTAAGTAAATCACACATCAATTCACCCTAACCAGACTACGCATTCAGCAACGGCAATATCCGTCCAAACATCATATTCAACAATAATATATATCATATGTAAAATCCTCAAACCATATTCAACACCAACAACACAACACAACGATTTACTCACTAATTCCTCACAATGGGAATTAGCTACAGCCCCACAGGCTATGCCATGCATTCATTATGCAATGAGACTCCATGAAATGCGGTACCGACTCTTCTCGAACATATAGTTCAAGCTCACCGATCAAATCCAGATACGGCTACTAAGCTCACTAGTCCCACTCATTTGAGATCTAATGACTCACTCACTAATTCCTCACCATGGGAATTAGCTACAGCCCCAAAGGCTAGACTATGCACACTAATCATCTAGTATGCAAACATCAACAACAATTCACAACTCACTAATTCCTCACCATGGGAATCAGCTACAGCCCCAAAGGCTAAACTACGCATGCTAATCACCTAGCAATACAACATCAACAACAACTCAAGAACAGACATATGCTCACACTCTAAGCCATACAACAGTCCATTCACACATACAAGCATAATACATATATTCACATCATCATGTACATTATTATACATCATCAATCTTTCATCACATAAGCATGTCAGATTATGCCAAACACAACCACAATATTAGTACATTCTAATATTACATCTTATGCTCAAAACAGCGGGAATTAATCCCTATTACACCATAGGCCAACATAGACCAACCCTCAGATAGGTACACAACATTTAATAACAATTTTTCCATTCTGCTACAGCGTTAACCGGTTAACGCCCTGGGTTAACCGGTTAACGCAGCACAACACGCCTTCTGTCTCAATTTTTAACAGTGTTAACCGGTTAACGCCCTGGGTTAACCGGTTAACGCAGCACAAACAGCCAAATATCAGAAATGACAACAGTGTTAACCGGTTAACACCCTGGGTTAACCGGTTAACGCAGACAAAACAGCACATATTCATAATCCAACACAGTGTTAACCGGTTAACACCCTGGGTTAACCGGTTAACGCAAGATAGAAGCTGTTCCTGCGCTAACTCAAGGCAAAATGCAGAATTCTCCGCATTTTCCGCCATTGGAGGACTTCCGGACCTCCGAATCCGATTCCGTAAAAAGCTATACGATCGGAAAATTACAACAGACTCAATTACCGATTTAATTTCAACTTCTCACGCGGTTCATCCAACAAATTTTCAGCATTCACAATTCCCAATTAGGGTCAAATTAACAGCTTATTACTACCCATCACATATTCTCCCATAATACCCATTAATCGAGATAAACCCCCCTTACCTTGACAATCCGGCAGAATCTTTGAGCTTCAAGCTTTCGTTCTCCAACCTTTGCTCTTCAGCTCCTCTTCTCTGCCCTTTTTCCTTTTTCTCTCACGATGCTTCTCTGTTCTGTTTTCACGTGAAATGCTTTTCCAAAATGAGAACTTTTCCTTATTCCAACATATATATATTTTCCCAAAATAATAATAATCCAAAAATAATAATAATAAAATTTCTAATTATTCAATTAAATTAATAATTACATTATTAACTCAATTTAAATAATTATTTTATTATTATCGGGGTGTTACAACTCTCCCCCACTAAAGAGTTTTCGTCCTCGAAAACATACCTCAAGCGAACAACTCTGGATAAGACTCCTTCATCTTACTCTCCAGTTCCCAAGTCACGTTGCCACCTGCTGGTCCTCCCCAAGCTACCTTCACCAAGGCAATCTCTTTACCCCGCAACTGCTTCAACTCTCGATCCTCTATCCTCATAGGTGATGTTTCAACAGTCAGGTTATCTCTCACCTGTACATCATCTACTTGGACTATATGCGACGGATCATGAATGTATCCCCTCAACTGAGACACATGAAAAACCTCATGCAAATTCGCAAGCGACGGCGGTAAAGCGATACGATAGGCTACCTCTCCTATCCTCTCCAAAATCTGATAAGGACCAATGAATCGAGGTGTCAACTTCTTCGACTTCAAGGCTCGACCAACACCAGTTATCGGAGTAACACGAAGAAACACATGGTCTCCCTCTTGGAACTCAAGTGACTTCCTCCTCTTGTCATGATAACTCTTCTGACGACTCTGAGCAATTCTCATCTTATCCTGAATCATCTTAATCTTTTCCGTAGTTTGTTGAACAATCTCCGGTCCAACCACAGCACTCTCACCGGACTCATACCAACATAAAGGTGTCCGACATCTCCTACCATACAAAGCTTCAAACGGTGCCATACCAATGCTCGAATGAAAACTATTGTTGTAGGTAAACTCAATCAAAGGCAAATAACAATCCCAAGCACCTCCTTTTTCCAAAACACAAGCTCTCAAAAGATCTTCTAATGACTGAATCGTCCTCTCAGTCTGACCATCAGTCTGCGGATGATATGCAGAACTCAATCTCAGCTTAGTTCCCAAAGCCCTCTGCAAACCTTCCCAGAACTTCGATGTAAATCTAGGATCTCTGTCCGAAACAATACTGGACGGAATACCATGCAAACTTACAATCTTCTCAATATACAACTCCGCTAATCTCTCTAACGGATAATCCATTCTAATCGGAATGAAATGAGCCGACTTCGTCAATCTATCAACAATCACCCAAATGGCTTCAAAATTCTTATTTGTCCTCGGCAAACCAGAAACGAAATCCATACTGATACTATCCCACTTCCACTCTGGGATAGCCAACGGTTGCATTAGCCCAGACGGCTTCTGATGCTCAATCTTCGACTTCTGACAAGTCAAACAGGAATACACAAAACTTGCAATTTCTCTTTTCATTCCCGGCCACCAAAATAACTTCTTCAAATCATGATACATCTTCGTAGCTCCAGGATGGATACTCAAACCACTACGATGTCCTTCTTCAAGAATACTCTTCTTAAGTTCTGTAACATTCGGAATACACACCCGATCGCCAAATCTCAAAACACCATTCTCATCAACTCTGAATTCACCACCTTGGCCTTGATTCACTAAAGTCAGCTTATCAACCAAAAGCATATCAGATTTCTGACCCTCTCTGATCTCCTCCAGAATACCACTTGTTAATTTCAACATTCCCAATTTAACACTATTGTGAGTACTCTCACACACTAAACTCAAGTCTCTAAACTGCTCAATCAAATCCAATTCCCTAACCATTAACATAGACATATGTAATGATTTCCGACTCAATGCATCAGCCACTACATTTGCTTTACCCGGATGGTAATTCAAACCAAAGTCATAATCCTTCAGAAACTCTAACCATCTCCTTTGTCTCATATTCAGCTCTTTCTGATCAAACAAATACTTTAAACTCTTATGGTCACTGAAAACCTCAAATCTTGATCCATACAAATAATGCCTCCACAACTTCAGAACAAATACCACAGCTGCCAACTCTAAATCGTGAGTAGGATAGTTCCTCTCATGAACCCTCAGCTGTCTCGAAGCATAAGCTATAACCTGCTTATTCTGCATCAACACACCACCTAAACCCAACAATGAAGCATCACAATAAACCTCAAATAATTCCGACGAACTCGGTAATATCAAAATAGGAGCAGTAGTCAACCTTCTCTTTAACTCTTGGAAACCTTCTTCACATTTTGAATCCCAAACAAACGCTTGCCCCTTTCTAGTCAACATCGTCAATGGTAACGCCAACTTAGAAAATCCCTCAATGAACTTCCTATAATAACCAGCCAAACCAAGGAAACTTCGAATTTCAGCAACAGACTTCGGAGCTTCCCACTTAGATACCGCTTCTATCTTAGAAGGATCAACAACAACACCACCTCTTGAAATCACATGACCAAGAAAACTAACCTCTTCTAACCAAAATTCACACTTTGACAGTTTAGCAAATAATTGCTTTTCTCGCAGCACTCCTAAAACCACTCTCAAATGCTCAGCATGCTCTTCTTCAGATTTCGAATACACCAAAATGTCATCAATAAACACCACGACAAACTGATCTAAGTACGGATGGAAAATCCTATTCATGTACTCCATAAATACTCCAGGCGCATTAGTCACACCAAAAGGCATTACAGAATACTCATAATGTCCATACCTCGTTCTGAAAGCAGTCTTCTGAATATCCTCAGTTTTCACACGTATCTGATGATACCCAGATCTCAAATCTATCTTGCTGAACACACTCGCACCAACCAATTGATCCATCAAATCATCAATCCTCGGCAAAGGATACCGATTCTTGATCGTCACTTTATTCAGTTGCCTGTAGTCCACACACAACCTCATAGTACCTTCCTTCTTCTTAACCAACAACACTGGTGCACCCCACGGTGACACACTTGGACGAATAAACTTCTTATCCAACAAATCTTCCAACTGACTTTTCAATTCAGCTAACTCAACAGCAGACATACGGTACGGAGCCATCGATATCGGTCTAGTACCAGGTACCAAATCAATCGAAAACTCAACTTCACGCTCTGGCGGTAATTCATTCACTTCTTCCGGAAACACATCAGGAAAATCACACACCACCGCTAGATCACCAATCACCAGTTTATCTTTAGCCTCTAAAGTTGCCAACAGCATAAACAACTCTGCCCCATCTGCCACTTCCTCATTCACCTGCCTGGCTGATAGAAACAGACTCTGCCCTTCCTCAATCTCAGGAAATATCACAGTCTTAGCAAAACAGTTGATATAGACTCGGTTAAACACCAACCAGTTCATTCCCAAGATAACGTCAATCTGCACTAATGGAAGACACACAAGGTCTATCCCAAAATCTCTACCAAAAATATTCAAAGGACAACTCAAACAAACCGAAGTAGTAGTCACTGAACCCTTTGCAGGAGTATCAATCACCATACTTCCACGCATCTCAGCTATCTCTAACTTAAGCTTCACAGCACAATCCACAGATATAAAAGAATGAGTAGCACCTGTGTCAATAATAGCTATAAGAGGAAAGCCGTTAATATAACACGTACCTCTGATCAAACGATCATCTGCAGAAGTCTCAGAACCTGATAGAGCAAAAACCTTGCCTCCCGACTGATTCTCCTTCTTCGGCTTAGGACACTGGGGACTGATATGACCCAACTCTCCACAGTTGAAACAAGTTACAGTCTTCAATCGGCACTCTGCAGCCAAGTGACCACCTTTCCCACACTTGAAACATTTCATCTCAGCACTGGTACACTCGTGAACACGATGTCCAGCCCGACCACATCTATAACACTTAACAGGAGCACTAGAGTCTCCCCCACTAGGCCTCTTCATCCCACTCTGCTTCTGAAAACCTTTGCCAGCTGCATACGGTTTTCCACGATCCATCTGATTCTTACCCTTCCTATCAACCCTCTGCTGATAGCTCTCTGCTCTAGCCTTGGAATCCTGTTCAAAAATTCTGCAACAGTCAACCAAATCAGAAAACACTCTAATCCTCTGATATCCAATCGCCTGCTTGATCTCGGGACGCAACCCGTTCTCAAACTTCACACACTTCGAAAATTCTCCAGCAGCCTCATTATAGGGAGTATAGTACTTTGACAGCTCTGTGAACTTCGCAGCATACTCAGTAACAGTCCTGTTACCCTGTTTCAATTCCAAGAATTCTATTTCTTTCTTCCCTCTGACATCCTCTGGAAAATACTTCCTCAGAAATCTCTCCCTGAACACAGCCCAAGTAATCTCAGCATTCCCAGCAGATTCCAACTCAGTGCGGGTAGCAACCCACCAATCATCAGCTTCTTCTGACAGCATATGTGTACCGAACCTGACCTTCTGGTTATCAGCACACTCAGTTACTCTGAAGATTCTCTCAATCTCCTTCAACCACTTCTGAGCACCATCTGGATCGTATGCTCCTTTGAACATTGGAGGATTGTTCTTCTGGAACTCACTCAGTTGACGAGCAGCTCCCATTCCCATAACATTCTGATTTCCTCCAAGCACTCCAGCTAGCATACCCAGAGCCTCAGCAATTGCAGCATCATCTCTACCTCTTCCGGCCATCTCTATTCTGAAAACCCAACAAACCAAAACAATAAGTACTGATAGGGTTACACAACACCTATCCCGTACAGGGGAAACAGAATAATTACGACTCGACACGACCGACTATGCTCTGATACCACTAATGTAACACCCTTCTAAATACCCCAAAATATTTAATTTAATATAATAACCTATCAATCAGAGTAATTATGCCCCGAAGGGTGTCACACAATCATTTCACAACATTTATCAAAACATCCTGTCATGCTCATTTATTTATCAAATAAAACAGTTGCATAATACGCAGCGGAATAGAATTCAACATCAGCATGAGACATGTAACACCATACATGTAAACTAATTCGACAATTTCCAACAATACAACGAAAAGGTTCCCTCCCGATGTTACATCTACCAGAGCATGACCCATAGGACACTACTATAGACTCCAAGCGTTAGCTTCTATTCAATTCATTTCTCGTTACCTGAAAAATGGTTGTAAGGGTGAGTTCCTCAATCAATATAATAAGCATTATAGAACAACATGTAATGCTAAGTAAATCACACATCAATTCACCCTAACCAGACTACGCATTCAGCAACGGCAATATCCGTCCAAACATCATATTCAACAATAATATATATCATATGTAAAATCCTCAAACCATATTCAACACCAACAACACAACACAACGATTTACTCACTAATTCCTCACAATGGGAATTAGCTACAGCCCCACAGGCTATGCCATGCATTCATTATGCAATGAGACTCCATGAAATGCGGTACCGACTCTTCTCGAACATATAGTTCAAGCTCACCGATCAAATCCAGATACGGCTACTAAGCTCACTAGTCCCACTCATTTGAGATCTAATGACTCACTCACTAATTCCTCACCATGGGAATTAGCTACAGCCCCAAAGGCTAGACTATGCACACTAATCATCTAGTATGCAAACATCAACAACAATTCACAACTCACTAATTCCTCACCATGGGAATCAGCTACAGCCCCAAAGGCTAAACTACGCATGCTAATCACCTAGCAATACAACATCAACAACAACTCAAGAACAGACATATGCTCACACTCTAAGCCATACAACAGTCCATTCACACATACAAGCATAATACATATATTCACATCATCATGTACATTATTATACATCATCAATCTTTCATCACATAAGCATGTCAGATTATGCCAAACAACAACCACAATATTAGTACATTCTAATATTACATCTTCTGCTCAAAACAGCGGGAATTAATCCCTATTACACCATAGGCCAACATAGACCAACCCTCAGATAGGTACACAACATTTAAATAACAATTTTTCCATTCTGCTACAGCGTTAACCGGTTAACGCCCTGGGTTAACCGGTTAACGCAGCACAACACGCCTTCTGTCTCAATTTTTAACAGTGTTAACCGGTTAACGCCCTGGGTTAACCGGTTAACGCAGCACAAACAGCCAAATATCAGAAATGACAACAGTGTTAACCGGTTAACACCCTGGGTTAACCGGTTAACGCAGACAAAACAGCACATATTCATAATCCAACACAGTGTTAACCGGTTAACACCCTGGGTTAACCGGTTAACGCAAGATAGAAGCTGTTCCTGCGCTAACTCAAGGCAAAATGCAGAATTCTCCGCATTTTCCGCCATTGGAGGACTTCCGGACCTCCGAATCCGATTCCGTAAAAAGCTATACGATCGGAAAATTACAACAGACTCAATTACCGATTTAATTTCAACTTCTCACGCGGTTCATCCAACAAATTTTCAGCATTCACAATTCCCAATTAGGGTCAAATTAACAGCTTATTACTACCCATCACATATTCTCCCATAATACCCATTAATCGAGATAAACCCCCCTTACCTTGACAATCCGGCAGAATCTTTGAGCTTCAAGCTTTCGTTCTCCAACCTTTGCTCTTCAGCTCCTCTTCTCTGCCCTTTTTCCTTTTTCTCTCACGATGCTTCTCTGTTCTGTTTTCACGTGAAATGCTTTTCCAAAATGAGAACTTTTCCTTATTCCAACATATATATATTTTCCCAAAATAATAATAATCCAAAAATAATAATAATAAAATTTCTAATTATTCAATTAAATTAATAATTACATTATTAACTCAATTTAAATAATTATTTTATTATTATCGGGGTGTTACATAACATCATCACTTTCATCATTCCCACAACTCAATCAAATTTCATGGGTTTAACATCAACATCTTCATCATTCCCACAATTCAATCAAATTTCATGGGTTAAACATCATAATTTCTATAATTCCCAAAACTCAATCAAATTTCATGGGTTTAACATCAACATTTTCATCATTCCAACAATTGAATCAAATTTCATGGGTCAAACATCATCATTTCTATTATTCCCACAATTCAATCAAATTTCATGGGTTTAACACCAACATTTTCATCATTCCCACAATTCAATCAAATTTCATGGGTTTAACATCATCATTTCTATAATTCCCACAATTCAATAAAATTTCATGGGTTTAACATCATCATTTTCATCATTCCCACAACTCAAACAAATTTCATGGGTTTAACATCAACATTTTCATCATTCCCATAACTCAAACAAATTTCATGGGTTTAACATCATCATTTTCATCTTTCTCACAACTCAATCAAATTTCATGGGTTTAACATCAACCTTTTCATCATTCCCACAATTCAATCAAATTTCATGGGTTTAAAATCAACATTTTCATCATTCCCACAATTGAATCAAATTTCGTGGGTCAAACATCATCATTTCTATAATTCCCACAATTCAATAAAATTTCATGGGTTTAACATCATCACTTTCATCATTCCCACAACTCAATCAAATTTCATGGGTTTAACATCAACATTTTCATCATTCCCACAATTCAATCAAATTTCATGGGTTAAACATCATCATTTCTATAATTCTCAAAACTCAATCAAATTTCATGGGTTTAACATCAACATTTTCATCATTCCCACAATTGTATCAAATTTCATGGGTCAAACATCATCATTTCTCTAATTCCCACAACTCAATCAAATTTCATCGGTTTAACATCAATATTTTCATCATTCTCACAATTCAATCAAATTTCATGGGTTTAACATCAACATTTTCATCATTCCCAGAATTCAATCAAATTTCATGGGTTTAACATCATCATTTCTATAATTCCCACAATTCAATCAAATTTCATGGGTTTAACATCATCATTTTCATCATTCTGACAATTCAATCAAATTTCATGGGTTTAACACCAACATTTTCATCTTTCCCACAATTCAATCAAATTTCATGGGTTTAACATCATCATTTCTATAATTCCCACAATTCAATCAAATTTCATGAGTTTAACATCATCATTTTCATCATTCCCACAACTCAATCAAATTTCATGGGTTTAACATCATCATTTCTATAATTCCCACAGTTCAATCAAATTTCATGGGTTTAACATCAACATTTTCATCATTCCCACAATTCAATCAAATTTCATGGGTTTAACATCATCATTTTCATCATTCTCACAATTCAATCAAATTTCATGGGTTTAACATCAACATTTTCATCATTCCCACAATTCAATCAAATTTCATGGGTTTAACATCATCATTTCTATAATTCCCACAATTCAATCAAATTTCATGGGTTTAACATCATCATTTTCATCATTCCCACAATTCAATCAAATTTCATGGGTTTAACATCTACATTTTCATCATTCCCACAATTCAATCAAATTTCATGGGTTTAACATCATCATTTCTATAATTCCCACAATTCATTCAAATTTCATGGTTTTAACATCAACATTTCATCATTCTAACAATTCAATCAAATTTCATGGGTTTAACATCATCATTTTCATCACTCCCACAATTCAATCAAATTTCATGGGTTTAACATCATCATTTCTATAATTCCCACAACTCAATCAAATTTCATGGGTTTAACATCAATATTTTCATCATTCTCACAATTCAATCAAATTTCATGGGTTTAACATCAACATTTTCATCATTCCCACAATGAATCAAATTTCATGGGTTTAACATCATCATTTCTATAATTCCCACAATTCAATCAAATTTCATGGGTTTAATATCTCATTTTCATCATTCCGACAATTCAATCAAATTTCATGGGTTTAACACTAACATTTTCATCTTTCCCACAATTCAATCAAATTCCATGGGTTTAACATCATCATTTCTATAATTCCCACAATTCAATCAAATTTCATGGGTTTAACATCATCATTTTCATCATTCCCACAATTCAATCAAATTTCATGGGTTTAACATCAACATTTCATTATTCCCACAATTCAATCAAATTTCATGGGTTTAACATCAACATTTTCATCATTCCCACAATCAATCAAATTTCATGGGTTTAACACCAACATTTTCATCATTTCCCCAAATTCAATCAAATTTCATGGGTTTAACATCATCATTTCTATAATTCCCACAATTCAATCAAATTTCATGGGTTTAACATCAACATTTTCATCATTCCCACAACTCAATCAAATTTCATGGGTTTAACATCAACATTTTCATCATTCCCACAATTCAATCAAATTTCATGGGTTTAACATCATCATTTCTATAATTCCCACAACTCAATCAAATTTCATGGGTTTAACATCAATATTTTCATCATTCCCACAATTCAATCAAATTTCATGGGTTTAACATCAACATTTTCATCATTCCCACAATTCAATCAAATTTCATGGGTTTAACATCATCATTTCTATAATTCCCACAATTCAATCAAATTTCATGGGTTTAACATCATCATTTTCATCATTCCCACAATTCAATCAAATTTCATGGGTTTAACATCAACATTTTCATCATTCCCACAATTCAATCAAATTTCATGGGTTTAACATCATCATTTCTATAATTCCCACAATTCAATCAAATTTCATGGGTTTAACCAACACATTTTCATCATTCCCACAATTCAATCAAATTTCATGGGTTTAACATCATCATTTTCATCATCTCCCACAATTCAATCAAATTCATGGGTTTAACATCATCATTTCTATAATTCCCACAATTCAATCAAATTTCATGGGTTTAACATCATCATTTTCATCATTCCCACAACTCAATCAAATTTCATGGGTTTAACATCAACATTTTCATCATTCCCACAATTCAATCAAATTTCATGGGTCAACATCATCATTTCTATAATTCCCACAATTCAATCAATTTCATGGGTTTAACACCATCATTTTCATCATTCCCACAACTCAATCAAATTTCATGGGTTTAACATCAACATTTTCATCATTCCCACAATTCAATCAAATTTCATGGGTTTACATCATCATTTCTATAATTCCCACAATTCAATCAAATTTCATGGGTTTAACATCAATATTTCATCATTCCCACAATTCAATCAAATTTCATGGGTTTAACATCAACATTTTATCATTCCCCACAATTCAATCAAATTTCATGGGTTTAACATCAACATTTTATCATTCCCACAATTCAATCAAATTTCATGGGTTAACATCATCATTTCTAAATTCCCACAATTCAATCAAATTTCATGGGTTTAACATCATCATTTTCATCATTCCCACAACTCAATCAAATTTCATGGGTTTAACATCAACATTTTCATCATTCCCACAATTCAATCAAATTTCATGGGTTTAACATCATCATTTCTATAATTCCCACAATTCAATCAAATTTCATGGGTTTAACATCAATATTTTCATCATTCTCACAATTCAATCAAATTTCATGGGTTTAACATCAACATTTTCATCATTCCCACAATTCAATCAAATTTCATGGGTTTAACATCAACATTTTATCATTCCCACAATTCAATCAAATTTCATGGGTTTAACATCAACATTTTCATCATTCCCACAATTCAATCAAATTTCATGGGTTCAACATCATCATTTCTATAATTCCCAAATTCAATCAAATTTCATGGGTTTAACATCAACATTTTCATCATCCCACAATTCAATCAAATTTCATGGGTTTAACATCATCATTTCTATAATTCCCACAATTCAATCAAATTTCATGGGTTTAACATCAACATTTTCATCATTCCCACAATTCAATCAAATTTCATGGGTTTAACATCATCATTTCTATAATTCCCACAATTCAATCAAATTTCATGGGTTTAACATCATCATTTTCATCATTCCCACAATTCAATCAAATTTCATGGGTTTAACATCAACATTTTCATCATTCCCACAATTCAATCAAATTTCATGGGTTTAACATCATCATTTCTATAATTCCCACAATTCAATCAAATTTCATGGGTTTAACATCATCATTTCATCATTCCCACAATTCAATCAAATTTCATGGGTTTAACATCAACATTTTCATCATTCCCACAATTCAATCAAATTTCATGGGTTTAACATCATCATTTCTATAATTCCCACAATTCAATCAAATTTCATGGGTTTAACATCAACATTTTCATCATTCCCACAATTCAATCAAATTTCATGGGTTTAACATCATTTTCATCATCATTCCCACAATTCAATCAAATTTCATGGGTTTAACATCATCATTTCTATATTCCCACAATTCAATCAAATTTCATGGGTTTAACATCAACATTTTCATCATTCCCACAATTCAATCAAATTTCATGGGTTTAACATCATCATTTCTATATTCCCACAATTCAATCAAATTTCATGGGTTTAACATCATCATTTCATCATTCCCACAACTCAATCAAATTTCATGGGTTTAACATCAACATTTTCATCATTCCCACAATTCAATCAAATTTCATGGGTTTAACATCATCATTTCTATAATTCCCACAATTCAATCAAATTTCATGGGTTTAACATCATCATTTTCATCATTCCCACAATCAATCAAATTTCATGGGTTTAACATCAACATTTTCATCATTCCCACAATTCAATCAAATTTCATGGGTTTAACATCATCATTTCTATAATTCCCACAATTCAATCAATTTCATGGGTTTAACATCAACATTTTCATCATTCCCACAATTCAATCAAATTTCATGGGTTAAACCAACATTTTCATCATTCCCACAATTCAATCAAATTTCATGGGTTTAACATCATCATTTCTATAATTCCCACAATTCAATCAAATTTCATGGGTTTAACATCATCATTTTCATCATTCCCACAATTCAATCAAATTTCATGGTTTAACATCAACATTTTCATCATTCCCACAATTCAATCAAATTTCATGGGTTTAACATCATCATTTCTATAATTCCCACAATTCAATCAAATTTCATGGGTTTAACATCATCATTTTCATCATTCCCACAATTCAATCAAATTTCATGGGTTTAACATCAACATTTTCATCATTCCCACAATTCAATCAAATTTCATGGGTTTAACATCATCATTTTCATAATTCCCACAATTCAATCAAATTTCATGGGTTTAACATCAACATTTTCATCATTCCCACAATTCAATCAATTTCATGGGTTTAACATCATCATTTCTATAATTCCCACAATTCAATCAAATTTCATGGGTTTAACATCACATTTCATCATTCCCACAATTCAATCAAATTTCATGGGTTTAACATCATCATTTCATCATTCCCACAATTCAATCAAATTTCATGGGTTTAACATCATCATTTCTATAATTCCCACAATTCAATCAAATTTCATGGGTTTAACATCATCATTTTCATCATTCCCACAATTCAATCAAATTTCATGGGTTTAACATCAACATTTTCATCATTCCCACAATTCAATCAAATTTCATGGGTTTAACATCATCATTTCTATAATTCCCACAATTCAATCAAATTTCATGGGTTTAACATCATCATTTTCATCATTCCCACAATTCAATCAAATTTCATGGGTTTAACATCAACATTTTCATCATTCCCACAATTCAATCAAATTTCATGGGTTTAACATCATCATTTCTATAATTCCCACAATTCAATCAAATTTCATGGGTTTAACATCCACATTTTCATCATTCCCACAATTCAATCAAATTTCATGGGTTTAACATCATCATTTTCATCATCCCACAATTCAATCAAATTTCATGGGTTTAACATCATCATTTTTAATCTTCCACAATTCAATCAAATTTCATGGGTTTAACATCAACATTTTCATCATTCCCACAATTCAATCAAATTTCATGGGTTTAACATCATCATTTCTATATTCCCACAATTCAATCAAATTTCATGGGTTTAACATCAACATTTTCATCATTCCCACAATTCAATCAAATTCATGGGTTTAACATCACATTTCATCATTCCCACAATTCAATCAAATTTCATGGGTTTAACATCATCATTTCTATATTCCCACAATTCAATCAAATTTCATGGTTTAACATCATCATTTCATCATTCCCACAATTCAATCAAATTTCATGGGTTTAACATCAACATTTTCATCATTCCCACAATTCAATCAAATTTCATGGGTTTAACATCATCATTTCTATAATTCCCAATTCAATCAAATTTCATGGGTTTAACATCAACATTTTCATCATTCCCACAATTCAATCAAATTTCATGGGTTTAACATCATCATTTCTATAATCCCACAATTCAATCAAATTTCATGGGTTAACATCATCATTTTCATCATTCCCACAATCAATCAAATTTCATGGGTTTAACATCAACATTTTCATCATTCCCACAATTCAATCAAATTTCATGGGTTTAACATCATCATTTCATAATTCCCACAATTCAATCAAATTTCATGGGTTTAACATCAACATTTTCATTTCCCACAATTCAATCAAATTTCATGGGTTTAACATCATTTTTCATCATTCCCACAATTCAATCAAATTTCATGGGTTTACACATCATTTTCTATAATTCCCACAATTCAATCAAATTTCATGGGTTTAACATCATCATTTTCATCATTCCCACAATTCAATCAAATTTCATGGTTTAACATCACATTTTCATCATTCCCACAATTCAATCAAATTTCATGGGTTTAACATCATCATTTCTATAATTCCCACAATTCAATCAAATTTCATGGGTTTAACATCATCATTTTCATCATTCCCACAATTCAATCAAATTTCATGGGTTTAACATCAACATTTTCATCATTCCCACAATTCAATCAAATTTCATGGGTTTAACATCATCATTTCTATAATTCCCACAATTCAATCAAATTTCATGGGTTTAACATCAACATTTTCATCATTCCCAACAATTCAATCAAATTTCATGGGTTTAACATCATCATTTTCATCATTCCCACAATTCAATCAAATTTCATGGGTTTAACATCATCATTTCTATAATTCCCACAATTCAATCAAATTTCATGGGTTTAACATCAACATTTCATCATTCCCAAAATTCAATCAAATTTCATGGGTTTAACATCAACATTTTCATCATTCCCACAATTCAATCAAATTTCATGGGTTTAACATCATCATTTCTATAATTCCCACAATTCAATCAAATTTCATGGGTTTAACATCATCATTTTCATCATTCCCACAATTCAATCAAATTTCATGGGTTTAACATCATCTTTTCATCATTCCCACAATTCAATCAAATTTCATGGGTTTAACATCATCATTTCTATAATTCCCACAATTCAATCAAATTTCATGGGTTTAACATCAACATTTTCATCATTCCCACAATTCAATCAATTTCATGGGTTTAACATCATCATTTCTATAATTCCCACAATTCAATCAAATTTCATGGGTTTAACATCAACATTTTCATCATTCCCACAATTCAATCAAATTTCATGGGTTTAACATCAACATTTTCATCATTCCCACAATTCAATCAAATTTCATGGGTTTAACATCATCATTTCTATAATTCCCACAATTCAATCAAATTTCATGGGTTTAACACAACATTTTCATCATTCCCACAATTCAATCAAATTTCATGGGTTTAACATCATCATTTTCATCATTCCCACAATTCAATCAAATTTCATGGGTTTAACATCATCATTTTTATAATTCCCACAATTCAATCAAATTTCATGGGTTTAACATCAACATTTTCATCATTCCCACAATTCAATCAAATTTCATGGGTTTAACATCATCATTTCTATAATTCCCACAATTCAATCAAATTTCATGGGTTTAACATCATCATTTTCATCATTCCCACAATTCAATCAAATTTCATGGGTTTAACATCAACATTTTCATCATTCCCACAATTCAATCAAATTTCATGGGTTTAACATCATCATTTCTATAATTCCCACAATTCAATCAAATTTCATGGGTTTAACATCAACATTTTCATCATTCCCACAATTCAATCAAATTTCATGGGTTTAACATCAACATTTTCATCATTCCCACAATTCAATCAAATTTCATGGGTTTAACATCATCATTTCTATAATTCCCACAATTCAATCAAATTTCATGGGTTTAACATCAACATTTTCATCATTCCCAACAATTCAATCAAATTTCATGGGTTTAACATCATTTTCATCATTCCCACAATTCAATCAAATTTCATGGGTTTAACATCATCATTTCTATAATTCCCACAATTCAATCAAATTTCATGGGTTTAACATCAACATTTTCATCATTCCCACAATTCAATCAAATTTCATGGGTTTAACATCAACATTTTCATCATTCCCACAATTCAATCAAATTTCATGGGTTTAACATCATCATTCTATAATTCCCACAATTCAATCAAATTTCATGGGTTTAACATCATCATTTTCATCATTCCCACAATTCAATCAAATTTCATGGGTTTAACATCAACATTTCATCATTCCCACAATTCAATCAAATTTCATGGGTTAAACATCATCATTTCTATAATTCCCACAATTCAATCAAATTTCATGGGTTTAAATCAACATTTTCATCATCCCACATTCAATCAAATTTCATGGGTTTAACATCATCATTTCTATAATTCCCACAATTCAATCAAATTTCATGGGTTTAACATCATCATTTTCATCATTCCCACAATTCAATCAAATTTCATGGGTTTACACATCATTTTCATCATTCCCAAATTCAATCAAATTTCATGGGTTTAACATCATCATTCTATAATTCCCACAATTCAATCAAATTTCATGGGTTTAACATCATCATTTTCATCATTCCCACAATCAATCAAATTTCATGGGTTTAACATCAACATTTTCATCATTCCCACAATTCAATCAAATTTCATGGGTTTAACATCATCATTTTCTATAATTCCCACAATTCAATCAAATTTCATGGGTTTAACATCATCATTTTCATCATTCCCACAATTCAATCAAATTTCATGGGTTTAACATCAACATTTTCATCATTCCCACAATTCAATCAAATTTCATGGGTTTAACATCATCATTTCTATAATTCCCACAATTCAATCAAATTTCATGGGTTTAACATCAACATTTCATCATTCCACAATTCAATCAAATTTCATGGGTTAACATCATCATTTTCATCATTCCCACAATTCAATCAAATTTCATGGGTTTAACATCATCATTTTCATCATTCCCAATTCAATCAAATTTCATGGGTTTAACATCAACATTTTCATCATTCCCACAATTCAATCAAATTTCATGGGTTTAACATCATCATTTCTATAATTCCCACAATTCAATCAAATTTCATGGGTTTAACATCAACATTTTCATCATTCCCCAAACTCAATCAAATTTCATGGGTTTAACATCACATTTTCATCATTCCCACATTCAATCAAATTTCATGGGTTTAACATCATCATTTCTATAATTCCCACAATTCAATCAAATTTCATGGGTTTAACATCATCATTTTCATCATTCCCACAATCAATCAAATTTCATGGGTTTAACATCAACATTTTCATCATTCCCACAATTCAATCAAATTTCATGGGTTTAACATCATCATTTCTATAATTCCCACAATTCAATCAAATTTCATGGGTTTAACATCAACATTTTCATCATTCCCCAATTCAATCAAATTTCATGGGTTTAACATCATCATTTCTATAATTCCCACAATTCAATCAAATTTCATGGGTTTAACATCAACATTTTCATCATTCCCACAATTCAATCAAATTTCATGGGTTTAACATCAACATTTTCATCATTCCCACAATTCAATCAAATTTCATGGGTTTAACATCATCATTTCTATAATTCCCACAATTCAATCAAATTTCATGGGTTTAACATCACATTTTCATCTTCCCACAATTCAATCAAATTTCATGGGTTTAACATCATTCATCATCTCATCCCACAATTCAATCAAATTTCATGGGTTTAACATCATCATTTCTATAATTCCCACAATTCAATAATTTCATGGGTTTAAAATCAACATTTTGATCATTCCCAGTATTCAAACAAATTTCATGGGTTTAACATCATCATTTTCATCATTCCCACAATTCAATCAAATTTCATGGGTTTAACATCAACATTTTCATCATTCCCACAATTCAATCAAATTTCATGGGTTTAACATCATCATTTTCATAATTCCCACAATTCAATCAAATTTCATGGGTTTAACATCATCATTTTCATCATTCCCACAATTCAATCAAATTTCATGGGTTTAACATCAACATTTCATCATTCCCACAATTCAATCAAATTTCATGGGTTTAACATCATCATTTCTATAATTCCCACAATTCAATCAAATTTCATGGGTTTAACATCAACATTTTCATCATTCCCACAATTCAATCAAATTTCATGGGTTTAATCATCATTTTCATCATTCCCACAATTCAATCAAATTTCATGGGTTTAACATCATCATTTTTATAATTCCCACAATTCAATCAAATTTCATGGGTTTAACATCAACATTTTCATCATTCCCACAATTCAATCAAATTTCATGGGTTTAACATCATCATTTCTATAATTCCCACAATTCAATCAAATTTCATGGGTTTAACATCAACATTTTCATCATTCCCACAATTCAATCAAATTTCATGGGTTTAACATCAACATTTTCATCATTCCCACAATTCAATCAAATTTCATGGGTTTAACATCATCATTTCTATAATTCCCACAATTCAATCAAATTTCATGGGTTTAACATCATCATTTTCATCATTCCCACAATTCAATCAAATTTCATGGGTTTAACATCATCATTTTCATCATTCCCACAATTCAATCAAATTTCATGGGTTTAACATCATCATTTCTATAATTCCCACAATTCAATCAAATTTCATGGGTTTAACATCAACATTTTCATCATTCCCACAATTCAATCAAATTTCATGGGTTTAACATCATCATTTCTATAATTCCCACAATTCAATCAAATTTCATGGGTTTAACATCAACATTTTCATCATTCCCACAACTCAATCAAATTTCATGGGTTTAACATCAACATTTTCATCATTCCCACAATTCAATCAAATTTCATGGGTTTAACATCATCATTTCTATAATTCCCACAATTCAATCAAATTTCATGGGTTTAACATCATCATTTTCATCATTCCCACAATTCAATCAAATTTCATGGTTTAACATCATCATTTCATCATTCCCACAATTCAATCAAATTTCATGGGTTAAACATCATCATTTCTATAATTCCCACAATTCAATCAAATTTCATGGGTTTAACATCAACATTTTCATCATTCCCACAATTCAATCAAATTTCATGGGTTTAACATCATCATTTCTATAATTCCCACAATTCAATCAAATTTCATGGGTTTAACATCATCATTTTCATCATTCCCACAATTCAATCAAATTTCATGGGTTTAACATCAACATTTTCATCATTCCCACAATTCAATCAAATTTCATGGGTTTAACATCATCATTTCTATAATTCCCACAATTCAATCAAATTTCATGGGTTTAACATCAACATTTTCATCATTCCAACAATTCAATCAAATTTCATGGGTTTAACATCATCATTTTCATCATTCCCACAATTCAATCAAATTTCATGGGTTTAACATCATCATTTTTATAATTCCCACAATTCAATCAAATTTCATGGGTTTAAATCAACATTTTCATCATTCCCACAATTCAATCAAATTTCATGGGTTTAACATCATCATTTCTATAATTCCCACAATTCAATCAAATTTCATGGGTTTAACATCATCATTTCATCATTCCCACAATCAATCAAATTTCATGGGTTTAACATCAACATTTTCATCATTCCCACAATTCAATCAAATTTCATGGGTTTAACATCATCATTTCTATAATTCCCACAATTCAATCAAATTTCATGGGTTTAACATCAACATTTTCATCATTCCCACAACTCAATCAAATTTCATGGGTTTAACATCAACATTTTCATCATTCCCACAATTCAATCAAATTTCATGGGTTTAAACATCATCATTTCTATAATTCCCACAATTCAATCAAATTTCATGGGTTTAACATCAACATTTTCATCATTCCCACAATTCAATCAAATTTCATGGTTTAACATCAACATTTTCATCATTCCCACAATTCAATCAAATTTCATGGGTTTAACATCATCATTTCTATAATTCCCACAATTCAATCAAATTTCATGGGTTTAACATCATCATTTTCATCATTCCCACAATTCAATCAAATTTCATGGGTTTAACATCAACATTTTCATCATTCCCACAATTCAATCAATTTCATGGGTTTAACATCATCATTTCTATAATTCCCACAATTCAATCAAATTTCATGGGTTTAACATCAACATTTTCATCATTCCCACATTCAATCAAATTTCATGGGTTTAACATCATCATTTCTATAATTCCCACAATTCAATCAAATTTCATGGGTTTAACATCAACATTTTCATCATTCCCACAATTCAATCAAATTTCATGGGTTTAACATCAACATTTTCATCATTCCCACAATTCAATCAAATTTCATGGGTTTAACATCATCATTTCTATAATTCCCACAATTCAATCAAATTTCATGGGTTTAACATCAACATTTTCATCATTCCCACAATTCAATCAAATTTCATGGGTTTAACATCATCATTTTCATCATTCCCACAATTCAATCAAATTTCATGGGTTTAACATCATCATTTTTATAATTCCCACAATTCAATCAAATTTCATGGGTTTAAAATCAACATTTTCATCATTCCCACAATTCAATCAAATTTCATGGGTTTAACATCATCATTTCTATAATTCCCACAATTCAATCAAATTTCATGGGTTTAACATCATCATTTTCATCATTCCCACAACTCAATCAAATTTCATGGGTTTAACATCAACATTTTCATCATTCCCACAATTCAATCAAATTTCATGGGTTTAACATCATCATTTATATCATTCCCACAATTCAATAAAAATACATGGGTTTAACATCAACATTTTCATCATCCCACAATTCAATCAAATTTCATGGGTTTAACATCAACATTTTCATCATTCCCACAATTCAATCAAATTTCATGGGTTTAACATCATCATTTCTATAATTCCCACAATTCAATCAAATTTCATGGGTTTAACATCAACATTTTCATCATTCCCACAATTCAATCAAATTTCATGGGTTTAACATCATTTTCATCATTCCCACAATTCAATCAAATTTCATGGGTTTAACATCATCA
The DNA here is from genome assembly GCF_024323335.1 of Lathyrus oleraceus. Taxonomy (NCBI): domain Eukaryota; kingdom Viridiplantae; phylum Streptophyta; class Magnoliopsida; order Fabales; family Fabaceae; genus Lathyrus; species Lathyrus oleraceus. Next base: position 54,403 of record NW_026112650.1, on the reverse strand, counting down.
TTTCTATAATTCCCACAATTCAATCAAATTTCATGGGTTTAACATCATCATTTTCATCATTCCCACAATTCAATCAAATTTCATGGGTTTAACATCAACATTTTCATCATTCCCACAATTCAATCAAATTTCATGGGTTTAACATCATCATTTTCATCATTCCCACAATTCAATCAAATTTCATGGGTTTAACATCAACATTTTCATCATTCCCACAATTCAATCAAATTTCATGGGTTTAACATCAACATTTTCATCATTCCCACAATTCAATCAAATTTCATGGGTTTAACATCATCATTTCTATATTCCCACAATTCAATCAAATTTCATGGGTTTAACATCAACATTTTCATCATTCCCACAATTCAATCAAATTTCATGGGTTTAACATCATTTTCATCATTCCCACAATTCAATCAAATTTCATGGGTTTAACATCATCATTTCTATAATTCCCACAATTCAATCAAATTTCATGGGTTTAACATCATCATTTTCATCATTCCCACAATTCAATCAAATTTCATGGGTTTAACATCATCATTTTCATCATTCCCACAATTCAATCAAATTTCATGGGTTTAACATCAACATTTTCATCATTCCCACATTCAATCAAATTTCATGGGTTTAACATCATCATTTCATAATTCCCACAATTCAATCAAATTTCATGGGTTTAACATCATCATTTTCTCATTCTTCCCACAATTCAATCAAATTTCATGGGTTTAACATCAACATTTTCATCATTCCCACAATTCAATCAAATTTCATGGTTTAAACATCATCATTTCTATAATTCCCACAATTCAATCAAATTTCATGGGTTTAACATCAACATTTTCATCATTCCCACAATTCAATCAAATTTCATGGGTTTAACATCATCATTTCTATAATTCCCACAATTCAATCAAATTTCATGGGTTTAACATCATCATTTTCATCATTCCCACAATCAATCAAATTTCATGGGTTTAACATCAACATTTTCATCATTCCCACAATTCAATCAAATTTCATGGGTTTAACATCATCATTTCTATAATTCCCACAATTCAATCAAATTTCATGGGTTTAACATCAACATTTTCATCTTCCACAATTCAATCAAATTTCATGGGTTTAACATCATCATTTTCATCATTCCCACAATTCAATCAAATTTCATGGGTTTAACATCATCATTTTTATAATTCCCACAATTCAATCAAATTTCATGGGTTTAACATCAACATTTTCATCATTCCCACAATTCAATCAAATTTCATGGGTTTAACATCATCATTTCTATAATTCCCACAATTCAATCAAATTTCATGGGTTTAACATCATCATTTTCATCATTCCCACAATTCAATCAAATTTCATGGGTTTAACATCAACATTTTCATCATTCCCACAATTCAATCAAATTTCATGGGTTTAACATCATCATTTCTAATTCCCACAATTCAATCAAATTTCATGGGTTTAACATCATCATTTTCATCATTCCCACAATTCAATCAAATTTCATGGGTTTAACATCAACATTTTCATCATTCCCACAATTCAATCAAATTTCATGGGTTTAACATCATCATTTCTATCATTCCCACAATTCAATCAAATTTCATGGGTTTAACATCAACATTTTCATCATTCCCACAATTCAATCAAATTTCATGGGTTTAACATCAACATTTTCATCATTCCCACAATTCAATCAAATTTCATGGGTTTAACATCATCATTTCTATAATTCCCACAATTCAATCAAATTTCATGGGTTTAACATCAACATTTTCATCATTCCCACAATTCAATCAAATTTCATGGGTTTAACATCAACATTTCATCATTCCCACAATTCAATCAAATTTCATGGGTTTAACATCATCATTTCTATAATTCCCACAATTCAATCAAATTTCATGGGTTTAACATCAACATTTTCATCATTCCCACAATTCAATCAAATTTCATGGGTTTAACATCATCATTTCATCATTCCCACAATTCAATCAAATTTCATGGGTTTAACATCATCATTTTCATCATTCCCACAATTCAATCAAATTTCATGGGTTTAACATCAACATTTTCATCATTCCCACATTCAATCAAATTTCATGGGTTTAACATCATCATTTCTATAATTCCCACAATTCAATCAAATTTCATGGGTTTAACATCAACATTTCATCATTCCCACAATTCAATCAAATTTCATGGGTTTAACATCAACATTTTCATCATTCCCACAATTCAATCAAATTTCATGGGTTTAACATCATCATTTCTATAATTCCCACAATTCAATCAAATTTCATGGTTTTAACATCATCATTTTCATCATTCCAACAATTCAATCAAATTTCATGGGTTTAACATCATTTTCATCATTCCCACAATTCAATCAAATTTCATGGGTTTAACATCATCATTTCATAATTCCCACAATTCAATCAATTTCATGGGTTAACATCAACATTTTCATCATTCCCCAAACATCAATCAATTTCATGGGTTTAACATCAACATTTTCATCATTCCCACAATTCAATCAAATTTCATGGGTTTAACATCATCATTTCTATAATTCCCACAATTCAATCAAATTTCATGGGTTTAACATCAACATTTTCATCATTCCCACAATTCAATCAAATTTCATGGGTTTAACATCAACATTTTCATCATTCCCACAATTCAATCAAATTTCATGGGTTAAACATCATCATTTCTATAATTCCCACAATTCAATCAAATTTCATGGGTTTAACATCAACATTTTCATCATTCCCACAATTCAATCAAATTTCATGGGTTTAACATCATCATTTCTATAATTCCCACAATTCAATCAAATTTCATGGGTTTAACATCATCATTTTCATCATTCCCACAATTCAATCAAATTTCATGGGTTTAACATCAACATTTTCATTCCACAATTCAATCAAATTTCATGGTTTAACATCATCATTTCTATAATTCCCACAATTCAATCAAATTTCATGGGTTTAACATCAACATTTTCATCATTCCCACAATTCAATCAAATTTCATGGGTTTAACATCATCATTTTCATCATTCCCACAATTCAATCAAATTTCATGGGTTTAACATCATCATTTTTATAATTCCCACAATTCAATCAAATTTCATGGGTTTAACATCAACATTTTCATCATTCCCACAATTCAATCAAATTTCATGGGTTTAACATCATCATTTCATAATTCCCACAATTCAATCAAATTTCATGGGTTTAACATCATCATTTCATCATTCCCACAATTCAATCAAATTTCATGGGTTTAACATCAACATTTTCATCATTCCCACAATTCAATCAAATTTCATGGGTTTAACATCATCATTTCTATAATTCCCAATTCAATCAAATTTCATGGGTTTAACATCAACATTTTCATCATTCCCACAATTCAATCAAATTTCATGGGTTTAACATCAACATTTCATCATTCCCACAATTCAATCAAATTTCATGGGTTTAACATCATCATTTCTATAATTCCCACAATTCAATCAAATTTCATGGGTTTAACATCAACATTTTCATCTTCCCACAATTCAATCAAATTTCATGGGTTTAACATCATCATTTCATCATTCCCACAATTCAATCAAATTTCATGGGTTTAACATCATCATTTCTATAATTCCCACAATTCAATCAAATTTCATGGGTTTAACATCATCATTTTCATCATTCCCACAATTCAATCAAATTTCATGGGTTTAACATCATCATTTTCATCATTCCCACAATTCAATCAAATTTCATGGGTTTAACATCAACATTTCATCATTCCCACAATTCAATCAAATTTCATGGGTTTAACATCATCATTTCTATAATTCCCACAATTCAATCAAATTTCATGGGTTTAACATCATCATTTTCATCATTCCCAAATTCAATCAAATTTCATGGGTTTAACATCAACATTTTCATCATTCCCACAATTCAATCAAATTTCATGGGTTTAACATCATCATTTCTATATTCCCACAATTCAATCAAATTTCATGGTTTAACATCAACATTTTCATCATTCCCACAATTCAATCAAATTTCATGGGTTTAACATCATCATTTTATAATTCCCACAATTCAATCAAATTTCATGGGTTTAACATCAACATCATTTTTCATCATTCCCACAATTCAATCAAATTTCATGGGTTTAACATCAACATTTTCATCATTCCCACAATTCAATCAAATTTCATGGGTTTAACATCATCATTTCTATATTCCCACAATTCAATCAAATTTCATGGGTTTAACATCAACATTTTCATCATTCCCACAATTCAATCAAATTTCATGGGTTTAACATCATCATTTTCATCATTCCCACAATTCAATCAAATTTCATGGGTTTAACATCATCATTTATATCATTCCCACAATTCAATAAAAATACATGGGTTTAACATCAACATTTTCATCATCCCACAATTCAATCAAATTTCATGGGTTTAACATCATCATTTCTATAATTCCCACAATTCAATCAAATTTCATGGGTTTAACATCAACATTTTCATCATTCCCACAATTCAATCAAATTTCATGGGTTTAACATCAACATTTTCATCATTCCCACAATTCAATCAAATTTCATGGGTTTAACATCATCATTTCATAATTCCCACAATTCAATCAAATTTCATGGTTTAACATCAACATTTTCATCATTCCCACAATTCAATCAAATTTCATGGGTTTAACATCAACATTTTCATCATTCCCACAATTCAATCAAATTTCATGGGTTTAACATCATCATTTTATCATTCCCACAATTCAATCAAATTTCATGGTTTTAACACCAAAATTTTCATCTTTCTTAAAATTCAATCAAATTTCATGGGTTTAACATCATCATTTTCATCATCCCACAATTCAATCAAATTTCATGGGTTTAACATCATCATTTCTATAATTCCCACAATTCAATCAAATTTCATGGGTTTAACATCAACATTTTCATCATTCCCACAATTCAATCAAATTTCATGGGTTTAACATCAACATTTTCATCATTCCCACAATTCAATCAAATTTCATGGGTTTAACATCATCATTTCTATAATTCCCACAATTCAATCAAATTTCATGGGTTTAACATCATCATTTTCATCATTCCCACAATCAATCAAATTTCATGGGTTTAACATCAACATTTTCATCATTCCCACAATTCAATCAAATTTCATGGGTTTAACATCATCATTTCTATAATTCCCACAATTCAATCAAATTTCATGGGTTTAACATCAACATTTTCATCATTCCCACAATTCAATCAAATTTCATGGGTTTAACATCATCATTTCTATAATTCCCACAATTCAATCAAATTTCATGGGTTTAACATCATCATTTTCATCATTCCCACAATTCAATCAAATTTCATGGGTTTAACATCAACATTTTCATCATTCCCACAATTCAATCAAATTTCATGGGTTTAACATCATCATTTCTATAATTCCCACAATTCAATCAAATTTCATGGGTTTAACATCAACATTTTCATCATTCCCAAATTCAATCAAATTTCATGGGTTTAACATCAACATTTTCATCATTCCCACAATTCAATCAAATTTCATGGGTTTAACATCATCATTTCTATAATTCCCACAATTCAATCAAATTTCATGGGTTTAACATCATCATTTTCATCATTCCCACAATTCAATCAAATTTCATGGGTTTAACATCAACATTTCATCATTCCCACAATTCAATCAAATTTCATGGGTTTAACATCATCATTTTATAATTCCCACATTCAATCAAATTTCATGGGTTTAACATCAACATTTTCATCATTCCCCAATTCAATCAAATTTCATGGGTTTAACATCATCATTTCTATAATTCCCACAATTCAATCAAATTTCATGGGTTTAACATCAACATTTCATCATTCCCACAATCAATCAAATTTCATGGGTTTAACATCAACATTTTCATCATTCCCACAATTCAATCAAATTTCATGGGTTTAACATCATCATTTCTATAATTCCCACAATTCAATCAAATTTCATGGGTTTAACATCAACATTTTCATCATTCCCAATTCAATCAAATTTCATGGGTTTAACATCATCATTTTCATCATTCCCACAATTCAATCAAATTTCATGGGTTTAACATCATCATTTTTATATTCCCACAATTCAATCAAATTTCATGGGTTTAACATCAACATTTTCATCATTCCCACAATTCAATCAAATTTCATGGGTTTAACATCATCATTTTATAATTCCCACAATTCAATCAAATTTCATGGGTTTAACATCATCATTTTCATCATTCCCACAATTCAATCAAATTTCATGGGTTTAACATCAACATTTTCATCATTCCCACAATTCAATCAAATTTCATGGGTTTAACATCATCATTTCTATATTCCCACAATTCAATCAAATTTCATGGGTTTAACATCAACATTTTCATCATTCCCACAATTCAATCAAATTTCATGGGTTTAACATCAACATTTTCATCATTCCCACAATTCAATCAAATTTCATGGGTTTAACATCATCATTTCTATAATTCCCACAATTCAATCAAATTTCATGGGTTTAACATCAACATTTTCATCATTCCCACAATTCAATCAAATTTCATGGGTTTAACATCATCATTTTCATCATTCCCACAATTCAATCAAATTTCATGGTTTAACATCATCATTTCATAATTCCCACAATTCAATCAAATTTCATGGGTTTAACATCATCATTTTCATCATTCCCACAATTCAATCAAATTTCATGGGTTTAACATCATCATTTTCATCATTCCCACAATTCAATCAAATTTCATGGGTTTAACATCAACATTTTCATCATTCCCACAATTCAATCAAATTTCATGGGTTTAACATCATCATTTCTATAATTCCCACAATTCAATCAAATTTCATGGGTTTAACATCATCATTTTCATCATTCCCACAATTCAATCAAATTTCATGGGTTTAACATCAACATTTTCATCATTCCCACAATTCAATCAAATTTCATGGGTTTAACATCATCATTTCTATAATTCCCACAATTCAATCAAATTTCATGGGTTTAACATCAACATTTTCATCATTCCCCAATTCAATCAAATTTCATGGGTTTAACATCATCATTTCTATAATTCCCACAATTCAATCAAATTTCATGGGTTTAACATCAACATTTCATCATTCCCACAATTCAATCAAATTTCATGGGTTTAACATCAACATTTTCATCATTCCCACAATTCAATCAAATTTCATGGGTTTAACATCATCATTCTATAATTCCCACAATTCAATCAAATTTCATGGGTTTAACATCAACATTTTCATCATTCCCACAATTCAATCAAATTTCATGGGTTTAACATCATCATTTTCATCATTCCCACAATTCAATCAAATTTCATGGGTTTAACATCATCATTTTTATAATTCCCACAATTCAATCAAATTTCATGGGTTTAACATCAACATTTTCATCATTCCCACAATTCAATCAAATTTCATGGGTTTAACATCATCATTTCTATAATTCCCACAATTCAATCAAATTTCATGGGTTTAACATCATCATTTTCATCATTCCCACAATCAATCAATTTCATGGGTTTAACATCAACATTTTCATCATTCCCACAATTCAATCAAATTTCATGGGTTTAACATCAACATTTTCATCATTCCCACAATTCAATCAAATTTCATGGGTTTAACATCATCATTTCATAATTCCCACAATTCAATCAAATTTCATGGGTTTAACATCAACATTTTCATCATTCCCACAATTCAATCAAATTTCATGGGTTTAACATCATCATTTTCATCATTCCCACAATTCAATCAAATTTCATGGGTTTAACATCATCATTTTCATCATTCCCACAATTCAATCAAATTTCATGGGTTTAACATCAACATTTTCATCATTCCCACAATTCAATCAAATTTCATGGGTTTAACATCATCATTTCTATAATTCCCACAATTCAATCAAATTTCATGGGTTTAACATCAACATTTTCATCATTCCCACAATTCAATCAAATTTCATGGGTTTAACATCATCATTTTCATCATTCCCACAATTCAATCAAATTTCATGGGTTTAACATCAATCATTTCATCATTCCCACAATTCAATCAAATTTCATGGGTTTAAATCAACATTTTCATCATTCCCACAATTCAATCAAATTTCATGGGTTTAACATCATCATTTCTATATTCCCACAATTCAATCAAATTTCATGGGTTTAACATCATCATTTTCATCATTCCCACAATTCAATCAAATTTCATGGGTTTAACATCAACATTTTCATCATTCCCACAATTCAATCAAATTTCATGGGTTTAACATCATCATTTCTATAATTCCCACAATTCAATCAAATTTCATGGGTTTAACATCAACATTTCATCATTCCCACAATTCAATCAAATTTCATGGGTTTAACATCATCATTTCTATCATTCCCACAATTCAATCAAATTTCATGGGTTTAACATCAACATTTTCATCATTCCCACAATTCAATCAAATTTCATGGGTTTAACATCATCATTTCTATAATTCCCACAATTCAATCAAATTTCATGGGTTTAACATCATCATTTCATCATTCCCACAATTCAATCAAATTTCATGGGTTTAACATCACATTTCATCATTCCCACAATTCAATCAAATTTCATGGTTTAACATCATCATTTTATAATTCCCACAATTCAATCAAATTTCATGGGTTTAACATCAACATTTTCATCATTCCCACAATTCAATCAAATTTCATGGGTTTAACATCATCATTTCTATATTCCCACAATTCAATCAAATTTCATGGGTTTAACATCACATTTTCATCATTCCCACAACTCAATCAAATTTCATGGGTTTAACATCAACATTTTCATCATTCCCACAATTCAATCAAATTTCATGGGTTTAACATCATCATTTCTATAATTCCCACAATTCAATCAAATTTCATGGGTTTAACATCAACATTTTCATCATTCCCACAATTCAATCAAATTTCATGGGTTTAACATCATCATTTTCATCATTCCCACAATTCAATCAAATTTCATGGGTTTAACATCATCATTTTTATAATTCCCACAATTCAATCAAATTTCATGGGTTTAACATCAACATTTTCATCATTCCCACAATTCAATCAAATTTCATGGGTTTAACATCATCATTTCTATAATTCCCACAATTCAATCAAATTTCATGGGTTTAACATCATCATTTTCATCATTCCCACAATTCAATCAAATTTCATGGGTTTAACATCAACATTTTCATCATTCCCAATTCAATCAAATTTCATGGGTTTAACATCATCATTTCTATAATTCCCACAATTCAATCAAATTTCATGGTTTAACATCAACATTTTCATCATTCCCACAACTCAATCAAATTTCATGGGTTTAACATCAACATTTTCATCATTCCCACAATTCAATCAAATTTCATGGGTTTAACATCATCATTTCTATAATTCCCACAATTCAATCAAATTTCATGGGTTTAACATCAACATTTTCATCATTCCCACAATTCAATCAAATTTCATGGGTTTAACATCAACATTTTCATCATTCCCACAATTCAATCAAATTTCATGGGTTTAACATCATCATTTCTATAATTCCCACAATTCAATCAAATTTCATGGTTTAAAATCAACATTTTCATCATTCCCACAATTCAATCAAATTTCATGGGTTTAACATCATCATTTCTATAATTCCCACAATTCAATCAAATTTCATGGGTTTAACATCATCATTTTCATCATTCCCACAATTCAATCAAATTTCATGGGTTTAACATCAACATTTTCATCATTCCCACAATTCAATCAAATTTCATGGGTTTAACATCATCATTTCTATAATTCCCACAATTCAATCAAATTTCATGGGTTTAACATCAACATTTTCATCATTCCCACAATTCAATCAAATTTCATGGGTTTAACATCAACATTTTCATCATTCCACAATTCAATCAAATTTCATGGGTTTAACATCATCATTTCTATAATTCCCACAATTCAATCAAATTTCATGGGTTTAACATCATCATTTTCATCATTCCCACAATTCAATCAAATTTCATGGGTTTAACATCAACATTTTCATCATTCCCACAATTCAATCAAATTTCATGGGTTTAACATCATCATTTCTATAATTCCCACAATTCAATCAAATTTCATGGGTTTAACATCACATTTTCATCATTCCCACAATTCAATCAAATTTCATGGGTTTAACATCATCATTTCTATAATTCCCACAATTCAATCAAATTTCATGGGTTTAACATCATCATTTTCATCATTCCCACAATTCAATCAAATTTCATGGGTTTAACATCAACATTTTCATCATTCCCACAATTCAATCAAATTTCATGGGTTTAACATCATCATTTCTATAATTCCCACAATTCAATCAAATTTCATGGGTTTAACATCAACATTTTCATCATTCCCACAATTCAATCAAATTTCATGGGTTTAACATCATCATTTTCATCATTCCCACAATTCAATCAAATTTCATGGGTTTAACATCATCATTTCTATGATTCCCACAATTCAATCAAATTTCATGGGTTTAACATCAACATTTTCATCATTCCCACAATTCAATCAAATTTCATGGGTTTAACATCATCATTTCTATAATTCCCACAATTCAATCAAATTTCATGGGTTTAACATCATCATTTTCATCATTCCCACAATTCAATCAAATTTCATGGTTTAACATCAACATTTTCATCATTCCCACAATTCAATCAAATTTCATGGGTTTAACATCATCATTTCTATAATTCCCACAATTCAATCAAATTTCATGGGTTTAACATCAACATTTTCATCATTCCCCAATTCAATCAAATTTCATGGGTTTAACATCATCATTTCTATAATTCCCACAATTCAATCAAATTTCATGGGTTTAACATCAACATTTTCATCATTCCCACAATTCAATCAAATTTCATGGGTTTAACATCATCATTTCTATAATTCCCACAATTCAATCAAATTTCATGGGTTTAACATCATCATTTTCATCATTCCCACAATTCAATCAAATTTCATGGGTTTAACATCAACATTTTCATCATTCCCACAATTCAATCAAATTTCATGGGTTTAACATCATCATTTCTATAATTCCCACATTCAATCAAATTTCATGGGTTTAACATCAACATTTTCATCATTCCCACAATTCAATCAAATTTCATGGGTTTAACATCATCATTTCTATAATTCCCACAATTCAATCAAATTTCATGGGTTTAACATCACATTTTCATCATTCCCACAATCAATCAAATTTCATGGGTTTAACATCAACATTTTCATCATTCCCACAATTCAATCAAATTTCATGGGTTTAACATCATCATTTCTATAATTCCCACAATTCAATCAAATTTCATGGGTTTAACATCAACATTTTCATCATTCCCACAATTCAATCAAATTTCATGGGTTTAACATCATCATTTTCATCATTCCCACAATTCAATCAAATTTCATGGGTTTAACATCATCATTTTCATCATTCCCACAATTCAATCAAATTTCATGGGTTTAACATCAACATTTTCATCATTCCCACAATTCAATCAAATTTCATGGGTTTAACATCATCATTTCTATAATTCCCACAATTCAATCAAATTTCATGGGTTTAACATCAACATTTTCATCATTCCAACAATTCAATCAAATTTCATGGGTTTAACATCATCATTTTCATCATTCCCACAATTCAATCAAATTTCATGGGTTTAACATCATCATTTCTATAATTCCCACAATTCAATCAAATTTCATGGGTTTAAATCAACATTTTCATCATTCCCACAATTCAATCAAATTTCATGGGTTAACATCATCATTTCTATAATTCCCACAATTCAATCAAATTTCATGGGTTTAACATCATCATTTTCATCATTCCCACAATTCAATCAAATTTCATGGGTTTAACATCAACATTTTCATCATTCCCACAATTCAATCAAATTTCATGGGTTTAACATCATCATTTCTATAATTCCCACAATTCAATCAAATTTCATGGGTTTAACATCAACATTTTCATCATTCCCACAATTCAATCAAATTTCATGGGTTTAACATCATCATTTCTATCATTCCCACAATTCAATCAAATTTCATGGGTTTAACATCAACATTTTCATCATTCCCACAATTCAATCAAATTTCATGGGTTTAACATCATCATTTCTATAATTCCCACAATTCAATCAAATTTCATGGGTTTAACATCATCATTTTCATCATTCCCACAATTCAATCAAATTTCATGGGTTTAACATCAACATTTTCATCATTCCCACAATTCAATCAAATTTCATGGGTTTAACATCATCATTTCTATAATTCCCACAATTCAATCAAATTTCATGGGTTTAACATCAACATTTTCATCATTCCCACATTCAATCAAATTTCATGGGTTTAACATCATCATTTCTATAATTCCCACAATTCAATCAATTTCATGGGTTTAACATCACATTTTCATCATTCCCACAATTCAATCAAATTTCATGGGTTTAACATCAACATTTTCATCATTCCCACAATTCAATCAAATTTCATGGGTTTAACATCATCATTTCTATAATTCCCACAATTCAATCAAATTTCATGGGTTTAACATCACATTTTCATCATTCCCACAATTCAATCAAATTTCATGGGTTTAACATCATCATTTTCATCATTCCCACAATTCAATCAAATTTCATGGGTTTAACATCATCATTTTTATAATTCCCACAATTCAATCAAATTTCATGGGTTTAACATCAACATTTTCATCATTCCCACAATTCAATCAAATTTCATGGGTTTAACATCATCATTTCTATAATTCCCACAATTCAATCAAATTTCATGGGTTTAACATCATCATTTTCATCATTCCCACAATTCAATCAAATTTCATGGGTTTAACATCAACATTTTCATCATTCCCACAATTCAATCAAATTTCATGGGTTTAACATCATCATTTCTATAATTCCCACAATTCAATCAAATTTCATGGGTTTAACATCAACATTTTCATCATTCCCACAATTCAATCAAATTTCATGGGTTTAACATCAACATTTTCATCATTCCCACAATTCAATCAAATTTCATGGGTTTAACATCATCATTTCTATAATTCCCACAATTCAATCAATTTCATGGGTTTAACATCAACATTTCATCATTCCCACAATTCAATCAAATTTCATGGGTTTAACATCAACATTTTCATCATTCCCACAATTCAATCAAATTTCATGGGTTTAACATCATCATTTCTATAATTCCCACAATTCAATCAAATTTCATGGGTTTAACATCAACATTTTCATCATTCCCACAATTCAATCAAATTTCATGGGTTTAACATCATTTTCATCATTCCCACAATTCAATCAAATTTCATGGGTTTAACATCATCATTTCTATATTCCCACAATTCAATCAAATTTCATGGGTTTAACATCAACATTTTCATCATTCCCACAATTCAATCAAATTTCATGGGTTTAACATCATCATTTTATCAATTCCCACAATTCAATCAAATTTCATGGGTTTAACATCATCATTTTCATCATTCCCACAATTCAATCAAATTTCATGGGTTTAACATCAACATTTTCATCATTCCCACAATTCAATCAAATTTCATGGGTTTAACATCATCATTTCTATAATTCCCACAATTCAATCAAATTTCATGGGTTTAACATCATCATTTTCATCATTCCCACAATTCAATCAAATTTCATGGGTTTAACATCAACATTTTCATCATTCCCACAATTCAATCAAATTTCATGGGTTTAACATCATCATTTCTATAATTCCCACAATTCAATCAAATTTCATGGGTTTAACATCAACATTTTCATCATTCCCACAATTCAATCAAATTTCATGGGTTTAACATCATCATTTCTATAATTCCCACAATTCAATCAAATTTCATGGGTTTAACATCATCATTTTCATCATTCCCACAACTCAATCAAATTTCATGGGTTTAACATCAACATTTTCATCATTCCCACAATTCAATCAAATTTCATGGGTTTAACATCATCATTTCTATAATTCCCACAATTCAATCAATTTCATGGGTTTAACACAACATTTTCATCTTCTAACAATTCAATCAAATTTCATGGTTTAACATCATCATTTTCATCATTCCCACAATTCAATCAAATTTCATGGGTTTAACATCATCATTTTTATAATTCCCACAATTCAATCAAATTTCATGGGTTTAAAATCAACATTTTCATCATTCCCACAATTCAATCAAATTTCATGGGTTTAACATCATCATTTCTATAATTCCCACAATTCAATCAAATTTCATGGGTTTAACATCATCATTTTCATCATTCCCACAACTCAATCAAATTTCATGGGTTTAACATCAACATTTTCATCATCCCACAATTCAATCAAATTTCATGGGTTTAACATCATCATTTCTATAATTCCCACAATTCAATCAAATTTCATGGGTTTAACATCAACATTTTCATCATTCCCACAACTCAATCAAATTTCATGGGTTTAACATCAACATTTTCATCATTCCCACAATTCAATCAAATTTCATGGGTTTAACATCATCATTTCTATAATTCCCACAATTCAATCAAATTTCATGGGTTTAACACACACATTTTCATCTTTCCAACAATTCAATCAAATTTCATGGGTTTAACATCATTCATTCATCATTCCCACAATTCAATCAAATTTCATGGGTTTAACATCATCATTTCTATAATTCCCACAATTCAATCAAATTTCATGGGTTTAACATCATCATTTTCATCATTCCCACAACTCAATCAATTTCATGGGTTTAACATCAACATTTTCATCATTCCCACAATTCAATCAAATTTCATGGGTTTAACATCATCATTTCTATAATTCCCACAATTCAATCAAATTTCATGGGTTTAACATCATCATTTTTCATCATTCCCACAATTCAATAAATTTCATGGGTTTAACATCAACATTTTCATCATTCCCACAATTCAATCAAATTTCATGGGTTTAACATCATCATTTCTATAATTCCCACAATTCAATCAAATTTCATGGGTTTAACACCAACATTTTCATCATTCCCACAATTCAATCAAATTTCATGGGTTTAACATCATCATTTCTATAATTCCCACAATTCAATCAAATTTCATGGGTTTAACATCATCATTTTCATCATTCCCACAACTCAATCAAATTTCATGGGTTTAACATCAACATTTTCATCATTCCCACAATTCAATCAAATTTCATGGGTTAAACATCATCATTTCTATAATTCCCATAATTCAATCAAATTTCATGGGTTTAAAATCAACATTTTCATAATTCCCACAATTCAATCAAATTTCATGGGTTTAACATCCACATTTTCATCATTCCCACAACTCAATCAAATTTCATGGGTTTAACATCAACATTTTCATCATTCCCACAATTCAATCTAATTTCATGGGTTTAACATCATCATTTCTATAATTCCCACAATTCAATCAAATTTCATGGGTTTAACACCAACATTTTCATCTTTCTAACAATTCAATCAAATTTCATGGGTTTAACATCATCATTTTCATCACTCCCACAATTCAATCAAATTTCATGGGTTTAACATCATCATTTTTATAATTCCCACAATTCAATCAAATTTCATGGGTTTAAAATCAACATTTTCATCATTCCCACAATTCAATCAAATTTCATGGGTTTACATCATCATTTCTATAATTCCCACAATTCAATCAAATTTCATGGGTTTAACATCATCATTTTCATCATTCCCACAACTCAAACAAATTTCATGGGTTTAACATCAACATTTTCATCATTCCCAATATTCAATCAAATTTCATGGGTTTAACATCATCATTTCTATAATTCCCACAATTCAATCAAATTTCATGGGTTTAACATCAACATTTTCATCATTCCCACAACTCAATCAAATTTCATGGGTTTAACATCAACATTTTCATCATTCCCACAATTCAATCTAATTTCATGGGTTTAACATCATCATTTCTATAATTCCCACAATTCAATCAAATTTCATGGGTTTAACACCAACATTTTCATCTTTCTAACAATTCAATCAAATTTCATGGGTTTAACATCATTTTCATCACTCCCACAATTCAATCAAATTTCATGGGTTTAACATCATCATTTCTATAATTCCCACAATTCAATCAAATTTCATGGGTTTAACATCATCATTTTCATCATTCCCACAACTCAAACAAATTTCATGGGTTTAACATCAACATTTTGATCATTCCCACAATTCAATCAAATTTCATGGGTTTAACATCATCATTTTCATCATTCCCAAAACTCATACAAATTTCACGGGTTTAACATCAACATTTTCATCATTCCCACAATTCAATCAAATTTGATGGGTTTAACATCATCATTTCTATAATTCCCACAATTCAATAAAATTTCATGGGTTTAACATCATCATTTTCATCATTCCCACAACTCAATCAAATTTCATGGGTTTAACACCAACAGATTCATCTTTCCCACAATTCAATCAAATTTCATGGGTTTAACATCATCATTTCTATAATTCCCACAATTCAATCAAATTTCATGGGTTTAACATCAACATTTTCATCATTCCCACAATTGAATCAAATTTCATGGGTTTAACATCATCATTTCTATAATTCCCACAATTCAATCAAATTTCATGGGTTTAACACCAACATTTTCATCTTTCTAACAATTCAATCAAATTTCATGGGTTTAACATCATCATTTTCATCACACCCACAATTCAATCAAATTTCATGGGTTTAACATCATCATTTTTATAATTCCCACAATTCAATCAAATTTCATGGGTTTAAAATCAACATTTTCATCATTCCCACAATTCAATCAAATTTCATGGGTTTACATCATCATTTCTATAATTCCCACAGTTCAATCAAATTTCATGGGTTTAACATCATCATTTTCATCATTCCCACAACTCAAACAAATATCATGGGTTTAACATCAACATTTTCATCATTCCCAGTATTCAATCAAATTTCATGGGTTTAACATCATCATTTCTATAATTCCCATAATTCAATCAAATTTCATGGGTTTAACATCAACATTTTCATCATTCCCACAACTCAATCAAATTTCATGGTTTTAACATCAACATTTTCATCATTCCCACAATTCAATCTAATTTCATGGGTTTAACATCATCATTTCTATAATTCCCACAATTCAATCAAATTTCGTGGGTTTAACACCAACATTTTGATCTTTCTAACAATTCAATCAAATTTCATTGGTTTAACATCATTTTCATCACTCCCACAATTCAATCAAATTTCATGGGTTTAACATCATCATTTCTATAATTCCCACGATTCAATCAAATTTCATGGGTTTAACATCATCATTTTCATCATTCCCACAACTCAAACAAATTTCATGGGTTTAACATCAACATTTTGATCATTCCCACAATTCAATCAAATTTCATGGGTTTAACATCATCATTTCTATAATTCCCACAATTCAATAAAATTTCATGGGTTTAACATCATCATTTTCATCATTCCCACAACTCAAATAAATTTCATGGGTTTAACATCAACATTTTCATCATTCCCACAATTCAATCTAATTTCATGGGTTTAACATCATCATTTCTGTAATTCCCACAATTCAATCAAATTTCACGGGTTTAACACCAACATTTTCATGTTTCTAACAATTCAATCAAATTTCATTGGTTTAACATCATCATTTTCATCAATCCCACAATTCAATCAAATTTCATGGGTTTAACATCATCATTTTTATAATTCCACAATTCAATCAAATTTCATGGGTTTAAAATCAACATTTTCATCATTCCCACAATTCAATCAAATTTCATGGGTTTACATCATCATTTCTATAATTCCCACAATTCAATCAAATTTCATGGGTTTAACATCATCATTTTCATCATTCCCACAACTCAAACAAATTTCATGGGTTTAACATCAACATTTTCATCATTCCCAGTATTCAATCAAATTTCATGGGTTTAAAATCATCATTTCTATAATTCCCATAATTCAATCAAATTTCATGGGTTTAACATCAACAATTTCATCATTCCCACAACTCAATCAAATTTCATGGGTTTAACATCAACATTTTCATCATTCCCACAATTCAATCTAATTTCATGGGTTTAACATCATCATTTCTATAATTCCCACAATTCAATCAAATTTCATGGGTTTAACACCAACATTTTCATCTTTCTAACAATTCAATCAAATTTCATTGGTTTAACATCATCATTTTCATCACTCCCACAATTCAATCTAATTTCATGGGTTTAACATCATCATTTCTATAATTCCCACAATTCAATCAAATTTCATGGGTTTAACATCATCATTTTCATCATTCCCACAACTCAAACAAATTTCATGGGTTTAACATCATCATTTTCATCATTCCCACAACTCAATCAAATTTCATGGGTCTAACATCAACATTTTCATCATTCCCACAATTTGATCAAATTTCATGGGTTTAACATCCTCATTTCTATAATTCCCACATTTCAATCTGATTTTAGGGTTTTAACACCAACATTTTCATCTTTCTAACAATTCAATCAAATTTCATGGGTTTAACATCATCATTTTCATCACTCCCACAATTCAATCAAATTTCATGGGTTTAACATCATCATTTTTATAATTCCCACAATTCAATCAAATTTCATGGGTTTAAAATTAACATTTTCATCATTCCCACAATTCAATCAAATTTCATGGGTTTACATCATTATTTCTATAATTCCCACAATTCAATCAAATTTCATGGGTTTAACATCATCATTTTCATCATTCCCACAACTCAAACAAATTTCATGGGTTTAACATCAACATTTTCATCATTCCCAGTATTCAATCAAATTTCATGGGTTTAACATCATCATTTCTATAATTCCCATAATTCAATCAAATTTCATGGGTTTAACATCAACATTTTCATCATTCCCACAACTCAATCAAATTTCATGGGTTTAACATCAACATTTTCATCATTCCCACAATTCAATCTAATTTCATGGGTTTAACATCATCATTTCTATAATTCCCACAATTCAATCAAATTTCATGGGTTTAACACCAACATTTTCATCTTTCTAACAATTCAATCAAATTTCATTGGTTTAACATCATTTTCATCACTCCCACAATTCAATCAAGTTTCATGGGTTTAACATCATCATTTCTATAATTCCCACAATTCAATCAAATTTCATGGGTTTAACATCATCATTTTCATCATTCCCACAACTCAAACAAATTTCATGGGTTAAACATCAACATTTTGATCATTCCCACAATTCAATCAAATTTCATGGGTTTAACATCATCATTTCTATAATTCCCACAATTCAATAAAATTTCATGGGTTTAACATCATCATTTTCATCATTCCCACAACTCAATCAAATTTCATGGGTTTAACATCAACATTTTCATCATTCCCACAATTCAATCTAATTTCATGGGTTTAACATCATCATTTCTATTCAATCAAATTTCATGGGTTTAACACTAACATTTTCATCTTTCTAACAATTCAATCAAATTTCATTGGTTTAACATCATCATTTTCATCAATCCCACAATTCAATCAAATTTCATGGGTTTAACATCATCATTTTTATAATTCCACAATTCAATCAAATTTCATGGATTTAAAATCAACATTTTCATCATTCCCACAATTCAATCAAATTTCATGGGTTTACATCATCATTTCTATAATTCCCACAATTCAATCAAATTTCATGGGTTTAACATCATCATTTTCATCATTCCCACAACTCAAACAAATTTCATGGGTTTAACATCAACATTTTCATCATTCCCAGTATTCAATCAAATTTCATGGGTTTAAAATCATCATTTCTATAATTCCCATAATTCAATCAAATTTCATGGGTTTAACATCAACATTTTCATCATTCCCACAACTCAATCAAATTTCATGGGTTTAACATCAACATTTTCATCATTCCTACAATTCAATCTAATTTCATGGGTTTAACATCATCATTTCTATAATTCCCACAATTCAATCAAATTTCATGGGTTTAACACCAACATTTTCATCTTTCTTACAATTCAATCAAATTTCATTGGTTTAACATCATCATTTTCATCACTCCCACAATTCAATCTAATTTCATGGGTTTAACATCATCATTTCTATAATTCCCACAATTCAATCAAATTTCATGGGTTTAACATCATCATTTTCATCATTCCCACAACTCAAACAAATTTCATGGGTTTAACATCATCATTTTCATCATTCCCACAACTCAATCAAATTTCATGGGTCTAACATCAACATTTTCATCATTCCCACAATTTGATCAAATTTCATGGGTTTAACTTCCTCATTTCTATAATTCCCACATTTCAATCTGATTTCAGGGTTTTGAACGTGGTTTGGTCTCTGTTGGTACGCGTATGGGGAAGTGGTACGCGTAGCATACGCGTATGAGATAGGTGGTACGCGTATGGGATTGGCTGAGAATTGGGCCATACGCGTATGGGACTAGGCAATACGCGTATGGGCAGGATTGTGATTTTTCTGTGCTGTTGTTGTGCAGTTTTTGGTTGTTCAGCTGAGTAATGTAATTTAGCTGATGTATGATAGAGTAGGGATCATTTCCCGTTGTTTTGAGTAGTATAGGTATTAGTAGAGTGTGCTAATGCTGTGATTGATTATGTGGTATGACATGATATGATTATATGGTGAATATGTTGATGATGTATGATGATATGCATAATGTTGTGAATGTATCTATCATGTATGAAATTATGAATGGACTGTTTATGGCTTAGAGTGTGAGCATATGTCCATTGTGGATGATTGTTGATGTTTGCATGACTAAGTGATTTAGCTTGCATATTGTGGCCTTTATGGTGGTAGCTAATTCCCATGGTGAGGAATTAGTGAGTTAGTATTGTGGATTGTTGTTGATGTTTGCATGCTAGGTGATTAGCGTGCATATCATGGCCCTTGGGGTGGTAGCTAATTCCCATGGTGAGAAATTAGTGAGTGAGTCACTAGGTCTCAAATGAGTGGGACTAGTGAGCTTGGTATCCGTATCTGGATTTGATCGGTGAGGTTAAACTATATGTTCACGAATAGTCGGTACCGCATGCATGGAGTCTCATTGCATAATATATGTATGTATGGCGTATAATATGAATGGATGTATTCTATAACACCCTTCTAAAATACCCCAAATATTTAATTAAATAGCAATATATCATCAGAGTAATTATGCACTTAAGGGTGTCACACAATCATTTCACAACATTCACCAAATAACTGTCATGCTCTTTTATTAATTCAAAACATAAAGCATTTGCACAATACGCAGCGGATAGAAATTAAATCAATCATGCAAAACATGTAACACATTACATGTAAAATTATTCAACAAGGTAAAACATCCCGTCCCGATGTTACTTCTATCAGAGCATGACCCACTAAGGAGACTACACTAGACTCCAAGCACTAGCTTCTACTCAATCACTGCTCGTTACCTGAAAAATAGTTGTAAGGGTGAGTTCCTCAATCGATATAATAAGCATTATAAAATATCATGCAATGTTAAGTAATTTAACACATATCATCACCCTAATCAGATCACACATATTCAGCAACGGCAATATCAACTCCAAAATCATACTCAACACAATCACCAAAACAACACGTATAATATTGGAATACATCCATTCATATTATATGTAACACCCCGATAAAATTAAAGATAATTATTTAATTTCAGTTAATATTATATTTATTAATTTAATTAAATAATTGGAATTATTGGATTATTATTATTATTATTATTATTATTGGAATAATAATTATTGGAAAATATATAAGTTGGAAATAAGAAAAAGAGTCCATTTTTGGTAAAGAAAGGGTTTTACGTGAAAAGCAGAGAAACGGCTGAAAAGTGGAAAAGGGCAAAGAGAACCAGAGAACAAGGGTTGAAGGGAGGAAGAGCTTGAAGCTTAAAGATTCGCCGGATTAACTCAGGTAAGGGGGGTTATCGTCGATTAATGGGTATTATGGGATAATATGTAATGGGTAGTGATAGACTATTGAATTGTCCCTGATTAGAACGATGCATGATGAGAAATTGTGAAATATTGGATGAACGAAAAATGGGTTCTATTGGAGAAATTCGTAGGAATTAGATGTAATAATGTTAGCATTTGTGGAATCGAATAGGGTATGATTCGTGTTAGGTGATATGAATGATTATCGTGTAAAATTGGACTGTGGAAGGTGGAATTGGAGAGATCTCGTAGCAGAGAAGACCATTGCAGATCTGGAAATCTGGTTTCTGGTCGTACGCGTATGGCACTAGGCAATACGCGTATGAGATGGCCTGGTACGCGTATGGTACTAGGCATTACGCGTATGGGTGAGGAAGATGGTGTTTTGAACGTGGTTTGGTCTCTGTTGGTACGCGTATGGGGAAATGGTACGCGTAGCATACGCGTATGAGACAGGTGATACGCGTATGGGATTGGCGTGGAAATGGGCCATACGCGTATGGGACTAGGCATTACGCGTATGGGCAGGATTGTGATTTTTCTGTGCTGTTGTTGTGCAGTTTTTGGTTGTTCAGCTGAGTAATGTAATTAAACTGATGTATGATAGAGTAGGGATCATTTCCCGTTGTTTTGAGTAGTATAGGTATTAGTAGAGTATGCTAATACTGTGATTGATTATGTGGTATGACATGATATGCATAATGTTGTGAATGTATCTATCATGTATGAAATTATGAATGGACTGTTATGGCTTAGAGTGTGAGCATATGTCCATTGTGGATGATTGTTGATGTTTGCATGACTAATTGATTTAGCTTGCATATTGTGGCCTTTATGGTGGTAGCTAATTCCCATGGTGAGGAATTAGTGAGTTAGTATTGTGGATTGTTGTTGATGTTTGCATGCTAGGTGATTAGCGTGCATATCATAGCCCTTGGGGTGGTAGCTAATTCCCATGGTGAGGAATTAGTGAGTGAGTCACTAGGTCTCAAATGAGTGGGACTAGTGGGCTTGGTAGCCGTACCTGGATTTGGTCGGTGAGGTTGACCTATATGTTCACGAATAGTCGGTACCGCATGCATGGAGTCTCATTGCATAATGTATGTATGTATGGCGTATAATATGAATGGATGTATTCCAATATTGTACGTGTGTTTTATGGTTGTGTTGAGTTTGAGTATGATGATGATGATGATTATGAATTGATATTGTCGTTGCTGAATATGTGTGATCTGATTAGGGTGATGATATGTGTTAAATTACTTAACATTACATGATATTTTATAATGCTTATTATATTGATTGAGGAACTCACCCTTACAACTATTTTTCAGGTAACGAGGAGTGATTGAGTAGAAGCTAGTGCTTGGAGTCTAGTGTAGTCTCCTTAGTGGGTCATGCTCTGATAGATGTAACATCGGGACGGGATGTTTTACCTTGTTGAATAATTTTACATGTAATGTGTTACACGTTTTGCATGATTGATTTGATTTCTATCCGCTGCGTATTGTGCAAATGCTTTATGTTTTGAATT
This sequence comes from Lathyrus oleraceus, assembly GCF_024323335.1. NCBI lineage: Eukaryota > Viridiplantae > Streptophyta > Magnoliopsida > Fabales > Fabaceae > Lathyrus > Lathyrus oleraceus. The sequence goes on along the minus strand of NW_026112650.1, from coordinate 30,512 downwards.
AATAACAGAGCATGACAGTTATTTGGTGAATGTTGTGAAATGATTGTGTGACACCCTTGAATGCATAATTACTCTGATGATATATTGCTATTTTAAATAAATATTTGGGGTATTTTAGAAGGGTGTTACATTAGTGGTATCAGAGCATAGTCGGTCGAGTCGAGTCGTAATTATTCTGTTCCCTGTACGGGATAGGTGTTGTGTAACCCTATCAGTACTTATTGTTTAACTTGTTGGGTTTTCAGAATAGAAATGGCTGGAAGAGGTAGAGACGATGCTGCGATTGCTGAGGCTCTGGGTATGCTAGCTGGAGTACTTGGAGGGAATCCGAATGTTATGGGAATGGGAGCTGCTCGTCAACTGAGTGAGTTCCAGAAGAACAATCCTCCAATGTTCAAGGGAGCATACGACCCAGATGGTGCTCAGAAGTGGTTGAAGGAGATCGAGAGGATCTTCCGAGTGACTGAGTGTGCCGATAACCAGAAGGTCAGGTTCGGTACGCATATGCTGTCAGAGGAAGCAGATGATTGGTGGGTTGCTACCCGCACTGAGTTGGAAGCTGCTGGGAATGCTGAGATCACTTGGGCGGTGTTCAGAGAGAGATTCCTGAGGAAGTACTTTCCAGAGGATGTCAGAGGAAAGAAAGAGATAGAGTTCTTGGAATTGAAACAGGGCAACCGGTCTGTTACTGAGTATGCTGCTAAGTTCACAGAGCTGTCGAAGTATTACACTCCCTATAACGAGGCTACTGGGGAATTTTCAAAGTGTGTGAAGTTTGAGAACGGGTTACGTCCCGAGATCAAGCAGGCTATTGGGTATTAGCGGATTAGAGTGTTTTCTGACCTGGTGGACTGTTGCAGGATCTTTGAACAGGATACCAAGGCCAGAGCGGAGAGCTATCAGCAGAGGGTTGATAGGAAAGGCAAGAATCAGAATGATCGTGGAAAACCGTATGCAGCTGGCAAGGGTTTTCAGAGATAGAGTGGGATGAAGAGGCCTAGTGGGGGAGACTCTAGTGCCCCTGCTAAGTGTTTCAGATGTGGTCAGGCTGGACATCGTATCCATGAGTGTACCAGTAATGAGAAGAAGTGTTTCAAGTGTGGAAAAGGTGGTCATTTGGCTGCAGAGTGCCGGTCAAAGACGGTGACTTGTTTCAACTGTGGAGAGTTGGGTCATATCAGTCCACAGTGTCCTAAGCCGAAGAAGGAGAATCAGTCGGGAGGCAAGGTCTTTGCTTTATCGGGTTTTGAGACTTCTACAGATGATCGTTTGATCCGAGGTACGTGTTATATTAATGGCTTTCCTCTTGTAGCTATTATTGACACAGGTGCGACTTGTAACACCCTTCTAAAATACCCCAATTATTTAATAACAACAACAAATATATATCAGAGTCATCATGCACCAAGGGTGTCACACAACATTTCACACCATAAAAACTGTCATGCTCTTTATTTAATCAAAATAAACATTTTTGTTTGCAAAATTCGCAGCGGATATAAATTATGTCAACCATTCCAAACATATAACATATTACATGTAAAAAGTTCAACAACCAACAATAAAACAATTAAAACATCCCGTCCCGATGTTACATCTATCAGAGCACGACCCACTAAGTAGACTACACTAGACTCCAAGCATTAGCTTCTACTCAACTCATTGCTCGTTACCTGAAAAATAGTTGTAAGGGTGAGTTCCTCAATCGATATAACAAACATTATAAATTATCATGTTATGTTAAGTAAATTTACACGTTAATCACCCTAATCATATCATGCATTCAGTAACGGCACATCAACTCAAATATCATACTCAGTAACAACGTAAAATGCAACTCAATAACGACATAAAATGCAACTCAAATGAGACTCGACTCGTCATGCATGTGGTACCAATCGGAGTAAAACTCCCAACTTAAAATCATTGCCATTTTAGTGGGCATCAAGGCATAAGCCTTCAACTTTCAACTTAAAATTTGCCAATCCAGGCCAACGTGGTGTGAGCAAAGCTCCGATTTTTGCCAATCCAGGCCAACGTGGTGTGAGCAAAGCTCCGACTTAATGCATATGAATGTACATGGCATATACGACTTTAAAATTTCAACAACATAATAATAACAGCAACACAACAATGTTTTCAACAACATCAACTTATAATCAACTTTGGCTCATCAAGCCTACAACTCAGTATTTCAACAAAATCAACTTATAATCAACTTTGGCTCACCAGCCTACAACTCAGTATTTTCAACAACTTTAACACAACTTATCAACATATTTATATCAACACTTCATAACATAACCCAACAGAATTACTCATCAAAATTAACGATAATAGGATAACCACCAATTATGTTCACAACATTAAAATACCAATTTTTCTGATTTCCAACAGTGTTAACCGGTTAACGCCCTGGGTTAACCGGTTAACGCAGGACAAAATACACTTTCTGGCAAAATGCAACAGTGTTAACCGGTTAACGCCCTGGGTTAACCGGTTAACGCAGGCAAAACAGCACATTTTCACAAAATATAACAGTGTTAACCGGTTAACGCCCTGGGTTAACCGGTTAACGCAGGCAAAACAGCAGTCCCTGCGCTAACACAAGGCAGAATGCAGAGTTCTCCGCATTTTCCGCCGTTGGAGGACTTCCGGACCTCCGATTCAACTTCCGTAAAAAGCTATACGTTCGGAAATTCACAACTAACCCAAACACATATTCAATTACAGCCTAAACACAGTTTCATCCAACGTAATTTTCCAGCATTCATAATCCCAATTAGGGTCAATTCAACGGCTATCACTACCCATGACATGTTAATCTATAATACCCATTAAACGACGATAAACCCCCCTTACCTGAGATAATCCGGCAATCTCTAAGCTTCAAGCTTTTCCGTTCTTCAACCTTTGCTCTCTAGCTCTTCCTCTTTGCCCTTTCTCCACTTTCCACTTTTCAGCCGCTTCTCTGTTTCACGTGAAAAACTCTTTAGCAATACTGAAACCCTTTTTCCTTATTCCAACTTATATATTTCCAATAATTATTATTCCAAATAATAATAATAATAATAATCCAATAATTCAATTTATTTTAATTAAATTAATAAATATATTATTAACTTAATTTAAATAATTCTCTTATTTAATTCGGGGTGTTACAACTCTCCCCCACTAAAAGAGTTTTCGTCCTCGAAAACATACCTCAAGCAAATAACTCCGGATAAGACTCCTTCATCTGACTCTCAAGTTCCCAAGTCACATTTCCACCTGCTGGTCCTCCCCAAGCTACCTTCACCAAGGCAATCTCTTTACCCCGCAACTGCTTCAACTCTCGATCCTCAATCCTCATAGGTGATGTTTCAACAGTCAGGTTATCTCTCACCTGTACATCATCTACTTGGATCACATGCGACGGATCATGAATGTACCTCCTCAACTGAGACACATGAAAAACCTCATGCAAATTCGCAAGTGACGGCGGTAAAGCGATACGATAGGCTACCTCTCCTATCCTCTCCAAAATCTGATAAGGACCAATAAATCGAGGAGTCAACTTCTTTGACTTCAAAGCTCGACCAACCCCAGTTATCGGAGTAACACGGAGAAACACATGATCTCCCTCTTGAAATTCAAGTGACTTCCTCCTCTTATCATGATAACTCTTCTGACGACTCTGAGCAATTCTCATCTTCTCCTGAATCATCTTAATCTTTTCTGTAGTCTGTTGAACAATCTCCGGTCCAACCACGGCACTCTCACCGGACTCATACCAACATAAAGGTGTCCGACATCTCCTACCATACAAAGCTTCAAACGGTGCCATACCAATACTCGAATGAAAACTATTGTTGTAGGTAAACTCAATCAAAGGTAAATAACAATCCCAAGCACCTCCTTTTTCCAAAACACAAGCTCTCAAAAGATCCTCTAGTGACTGAATCGTCCTCTCAGTCTGACCATCAGTCTGCGGATGATATGCAGAACTCAATCTCAGCTTAGTTCCCAAAGCCTTCTGCAAACCTTCCCAGAATTTCGATGTAAATCTAGGATCTCTGTCCGAAACAATACTCGACGGAATACCATGCAAACTTACAATCTTCTCAATATACAACTCGGCTAATCTCTCTAACGGATAATCCATTCTGATCGGAATGAAATGAGCCGATTTCGTCAATCTATCCACAATCACCCAAATAGCTTCAAAATTCTTACTTGTCCTCGGCAAACCAGAAACAAAATCCATACTGATACTATCCCACTTCCACTCTGGAATAGTCAACGGTTGCATTAGCCCAGATGGCTTCTGATGCTCAATCTTCGACTTCTGACAAGTCAAACAGGAATAAACAAAACTCGCAATTTCTCTTTTCATTCCCGGCCACCAAAATAACTTTTTCAAATCATGATACATCTTCGTAGCTCCAGGATGAATACTCAACCCACTACGATGTCCTTCTTCAAGAATACTCTTCTTAAGTTCGGCAACATCCGGAATACACACCCGCTTACCAAATTTCAGAATACCATTTTCATCAACTCTGAATTCGCCACCTTGACCTTGATTCACTAAAGTCAACTTATCAACCAAAAGCACATCGGATTTCTGACCCTCTCTGATCTCATCCAAAATACCACTTGTTAACTTCAACATTCCCAATTTAACACTATTGTGAGTACTCTCACACACCAAACTCAAGTCTCTAAACTGCTCAATTAAATCTAATTCCTTAACCATTAGCATAGACATATGTAATGATTTCCGACTCAATGCATCAGCCACTACGTTTGCTTTACCCGGATGGTAATTCAAACCAAAGTCATAATCCTTCAGAAACTCTAACCATCTTCTCTGTCTCATATTCAGCTCTTTCTGATCAAACAAATACTTTAAACTTTTATGGTCACTGAAAACTTCAAATCTTGACCCGTACAAGTAGTGCCTCCATAACTTCAGAACAAACACCACAGCCGCCAACTCTAAATCGTGCGTCGGGTAGTTCCTCTCATGAACCCTCAGCTGTCTGGAAGCATAAGCTATAACCTGCTTATTCTGCATCAACACACCACCCAAACCCAACAATGAAGCATCACAGTAAACTTCAAATGATTCCGACGAACTCGGTAATATCAGAATAGGAGCAGTAGTCAACCTTCTCTTTAACTCTTGGAAACCTTCTTCACATTTTGAGTCCCAAACAAACGCTTGCCCCTTTCTAGTCAACATCGTCAATGGTAACGCCAACTTGGAAAATCCCTCAATGAATTTCCTATAATAACCAGCCAAACCAAGGAAACTTCGAATCTCAGCAACAGACTTCGGAGCTTCCCACTTAGATACCGCTTCTATCTTAGAAGGATCAACAGCAACACCACCTCTTGAAATCACATGACCAAGAAAACTCACTTCTCCTAACCAAAATTCACACTTGGACAATTTAGCAAATAACTTCTTTTCTCGTAGAACTCCCAAAACCACTCTCAAATGCTCAGCATGCTCTTCTTCAGATTTCGAATACACCAAAATATCATCAATAAACACCACAACAAACTTGTCTAGGTACGGATGGAAAATCCTATTCATATACTCCATAAATACTCCAGGCGCATTAGTCACACCAAAAGGCATTACAGAATACTCATAATGTCCATACCTTGTCCTGAAAGCAGTCTTCTGAATATCCTCAGTCTTCACACGTATCTGATGATACCCAGATCTCAAATCTATTTTGCTGAACACACTTGCACCAACCAACTGATCCGTCAAATCATCAATCCTCGGCAAAGGATACCGATTCTTGATCGTCACTTTATTCAGTTGCCTGTAGTCCACACACAACCTCATAGTACCTTCTTTCTTCTTAACCAATAACACTGGGGCACCCCACGGTGACACACTCGGACGAATAAATTTCTTATCCAACAGATCTTCCAACTGACTCTTCAATTCAGTTAACTCAACAGCAGACATACGGTACAGAGCCATCGATATCGGCCTAGTACCAGGTACCAAATCAATCGAGAACTCCAATTCACGCTCTGGCGGTAATTCATTCACCTCTTCCGGAAACACATCAGGAAAATCACACACCACGGCTAGATCGCCAATCACCAGTTTATCTTTAGCCTCCAAAGTCGCTAACAGCATAAACAACTCTGCCCCATCAGCTACTTCTTCATTCACTTGCCTTGCTGATAGAAACAAACTCTTTCCTTCCTCAATCTCAGGAAAGACCACAGTCTTATCAAAACAATTGATAGAAACTCGGTTAAACACCAACCAGTTCATACCCAGAATAACATCAATCTACACTAGTGGAAGACACAATAGGTCCATCCCAAAGTCTCTACCAAAAATACTCAAGGGACAATTTAAACAAACCGAAGTAGTAGTTACTGAACCCTTCGCAGGAGTATCAATCACCATACTACCAAACATCTCAGATATCTCTAACTTAAGTTTCACAGCACAATCCAAAGATATAAAGGAATGAGTCGCACCTGTGTCAATAATAGCTACAAGAGGAAAGCCATTAATATAACACGTACCTCAGATAAGTCTGTCCTCACTGGAGGTTTGAGTTCCGGTCAATGCGAACACCTTTCCAGTCTTAGATTTCTTTGGCTTCTGACACTGACTTCCAATATGTCCTTCTTCGCCACAATTAAAACAAATCACTTCCTTGTGCTTGCAATCAGCTATTGCATGACCAATCTTACCACAGCGAAAACACCTCTTTACTTCAGCAGTGCACACATTACTCTTATGACCAGCCTGACCACATTTGAAGCAAACTATACCATCAGGAGCACCTCCCCCACTAGCTCTCTGAGCCGGAGCAGCTCTTTGCTTCCCTTTTCCAGCTGGAGCATCATACGGCTTGCCACGGTTTTGATGTTGCTTGCCTCTGCGATCACTGACAACCTTGTAGTGAGCATTATTGTCTTCTTCAAATATCCTGCAGCTATCAACCAATTCAGTAAAAATACGTATCTTCTGATACCCAACAGCCTTCTTAATTTCAGAGCGCAGTCCGTTTTCAAACTTGATGCACTTTGAAAATTCAGCACCAACACCAGTGTAATGAGGATAAAATTTGGACAGCTCCACAAATTTCGCAGCATAATCGGTGACAGACATGTTTTCTTGCTTCAGCTCAAGGAACTCAATTTCCTTCTTCCCACGGACATCTTCCGGATAATACTTCCTCATGAATTCCCTACGGAATACATCCCAAGTAACGACTTCACCTGCCACGGTCAACCTCTCGTGAGTCTCTAGCCACCAGTCATCAGCTTCGACTGCTAGCATGTGAGTACCATACCGAACCTTCTGAGCTGGAGTGCAATCCATAACACGGAAGATTCTCTCAATCTCTTTCAACCATCCCAAGGCTGCATCTGGATCATGCTTCCCCTTAAACACCGGCGAATTCTCTCTTTGAAAAGTCGCCAAGCTACGTGATCCAGCATCTCCACCAGCATTCGGCAAGTTCTGCACAGCTTGTGCCATTGCTTGCATTGCGGCAGCCATTGCAGCGTCATTCCTTCCAGCCATTTCAACTTATCACTACAACACAACTTAAAAGTTAGACTAGTAACAATACACAATTGTTAGACAGTAACGACACGACAACTGGCCGGACAGACCGACCTGCTCTGATACCACTAATGTAACACCCTTCTAAAATACCCCAATTATTTAATAACAACAACAAATATATATCAGAGTCATCATGCACCAAGGGTGTCACACAACATTTCACACCATAAAAACTGTCATGCTCTTTATTTAATCAAAATAAACATTTTTGTTTGCAAAATTCGCAGCGGATATAAATTATGTCAACCATTCCAAACATATAACATATTACATGTAAAAAGTTCAACAACCAACAATAAAACAATTAAAACATCCCGTCCCGATGTTACATCTATCAGAGCACGACCCACTAAGTAGACTACACTAGACTCCAAGCATTAGCTTGTACTCAACTCATTGCTCGTTACCTGAAAAATAGTTGTAAGGGTGAGTTCCTCAATCGATATAACAAACATTATAAATTATCATGTTATGTTAAGTAAATTTACACGTTAATCACCCTAATCATATCATGCATTCAGTAACGGCACATCAACTCAAATATCATACTCAGTAACAACGTAAAATGCAACTCAATAACGACATAAAATGCAACTCAAATGAGACTCGACTCGTCATGCATGTGGTACCAATCGGAGTAAAACTCCCAACTTAAAATCATTGCCATTTTAGTGGGCATCAAGGCATAAGCCTTCAACTTTCAACTTAAAATTTGCCAATCCAGGCCAACGTGGTGTGAGCAAAGCTCCGATTTTTGCCAATCCAGGCCAACGTGGTGTGAGCAAAGCTCCGACTTAATGCATATGAATGTACATGGCATATACGACTTTAAAATTTCAACAACATAATAATAACAGCAACATAACAATGTTTTCAACAACATCAACTTATAATCAACTTTGGCTCATCAAGCCTACAACTCAGTATTTCAACAAAATCAACTTATAATCAACTTTGGCTCACCAGCCTACAACTCAGTATTTTCAACAACTTTAACACAACTTATCAACATATTTATATCAACACTTCATAACATAACCCAACAGAATTACTCATCAAAATTAACGATAATAGGATAACCACCAATTATGTTCACAACATTAAAATACCAATTTTTCTGATTTCCAACAGTGTTAACCGGTTAACGCCCTGGGTTAACCGGTTAACGCAGGACAAAATACACTTTCTGGCAAAACGCAACAGTGTTAACCGGTTAACGCCCTGGGTTAACCGGTTAACGCAGGCAAAACAGCACATTTTCACAAAATATAACAGTGTTAACCGGTTAACGCCCTGGGTTAACCGGTTAACGCAGGCAAAACAGCAGTCCCTGCGCTAACACAAGGCAGAATGCAGAGTTCTCCGCATTTTCCGCCGTTGGAGGACTTCCGGACCTCCGATTCAACTTCCGTAAAAAGCTATACGTTCGGAAATTCACAACTAACCCAAACACATATTCAATTACAGCCTAAACACAGTTTCATCCAACGGAATTTTCCAGCATTCATAATCCCAATTAGGGTCAATTCAACGGCTATCACTACCCATGACATGTTAATCTATAATACCCATTAAACGACGATAAACCCCCCTTACCTGAGATAATCCGGCAATCTCTAAGCTTCAAGCTTTTCCGTTCTTCAACCTTTGCTCTCTAGCTCTTCCTCTTTGCCCTTTCTCCACTTTCCACTTTTCAGCCGCTTCTCTGTTTCACGTGAAAAACTCTTTACCAATACTGAAACCCTTTTTCCTTATTCCAACTTATATATTTCCAATAATTATTATTCCAAATAATAATAATAATAATAATAATCCAATAATTCAATTTATTTTAATTAAATTAATAAATATATTATTAACTTAATTTAAATAATTCTCTTATTTAATTCGGGGTGTTACACGACTCATTCCTTTATATCTTTGGATTGTGCTGTGAAACTTAAGTTAGAGATATCTGAGATGCGTGGAAGTATGGTGATTGATACTCCTGCAAAGGGTTCAGTGACTACTACTTCAGTTTGTTTAAATTGTCCTTTGAGTATTTTTGGTAGAGACTTTGGAATGGACCTTGTGTGTCTTCCACTAGTGCAGATTGATGTTATCCTGGGTATGAACTGGTTGGTGTTTAACCGAGTTTATATCAACTGTTTTGATAAGACTGTGATTTTTCCTGAGATTGAGGAAGGAAAGAGTTTGTTTCTATCAGCAAGGCAGGTGAATGAGGCAGTAGCAGATGGGGCAGAGTTGTTCATGCTGTTAGCTACTATGGAGGCTAAAGATAAACTGGTGGTTGGCGATCTAGCCGTGGTGTGTGATTTTCCTGAGATGTTTCCTGAAGAAGTGAATGAATTGCTGCCAGAGCGTGAAGTTGAGTTCTCGATTGATTTAGTACCTGGTACTAGGCCGATATCGATGGCTCCGTACCGTATGTCTGCTGTTGAGTTAACTGAATTGAAGAGTCAGTTGGAAGATCTGTTGGATAAGAAATTTATTCGTCCGAGTGTGTCACCGTGGGGTGCACCAGTGTTATTGGTTAAGAAGAAAGAAGGTACTATGAGGTTGTGTGTGGACTACAGACAACTGAATAAAGTGACGATCAAGAATCGGTATCCTTTGCCGAGGATTGATGATTTGATGGATCAGTTGGTTGGTGCGAGTGTGTTCAGCAAAATAGATTTGAGGTCGGGTTATCATCAGATACGTGTGAAAACTGAGGATATTCAGAAGACTGCTTTCAGAACAAGGTATGGACATTATGAGTATTCTGTAATGCCTTTTGGTGTGACTAATGCGCCTGGAGTATTTATGGAGTATATGAATAGGATTTTCCATCCGTATCTAGATCAGTTTTTTGTGGTGTTTATTGACGATATTTTGGTGTATTCGAAATCGGAAGAAGAGCATGCTGAGCATTTGAGAGTGGTTTTAGGAGTTCTACGAGAAAAGAAGTTATTTGCTAAGCTGTCTAAGTGTGAATTTTGGTTAGAAGAGGTTAGTTTTCTTGGTCATGTGATTTCAAGAGGTGGTGTTGCTGTTGATCCTTCTAAGATAGAAGCGGTATCTAAGTGGGAAGCTCCGAAGTCAGTTTCTGAGATAAGGAGTTTTCTTGGACTTGCAGGTTATTATAGGAAATTCATTGAGGGATTTTCTAAGTTGGCGTTACCGTTGACGATGTTGACTAGAAAGGGGCAAGCGTTTGTTTGGGACTCAAAGTGTGAAGAAGGTTTCCAAGAGTTAAAGAGAAGGTTAACTACTGCTCCTATTCTGATATTACCGAGTTCGTCGGAATCATTTGAGGTTTTCTGTGATGCTTCAATGTTGGGTTTAGGTGGTGTTTTGATGCAGAACAAGCAGGTTATAGCTTATGCTTCGAGACAATTGAGGGTTCATGAGAGGAACTATCCGACACACGATTTAGAGTTGGCAGCTGTGGTTTTTGTTCTGAAGTTATGGAGGCATTACTTGTACGGGTCAAGATTTGAGGTTTTCAGTGATCATAAAAGTTTAAAGTATTTGTTTGATCAGAAAGAGCTGAATATGAGACAGAGGAGATGGTTAGAGTTTCTGAAGGATTATGACTTTGGTTTGAATTACCATCCGGGTAAAGCAAACGTAGTGGCTGATGCATTGAGTCGGAAATCATTGCATATGTCTATGTTAATGGTTAAGGAATTGGATTTAATTGAACAGTTTCGAGACTTGAGTTTGGTGTGTGAGAGTACTCACAATAGCGTTAAATTGGGAATGTTGAAGTTAACAAGTAGTATTCTGGATGAGATTAGAGCGGGTCAGAAATCCGATGTGCTTTTGGTTGATAAGTTGACCCAAGTGAATCAAGGTCAAGGTGGTGAATTCAGAGTTGATGAGAATGGTGTTTTGAAATTTGGTAATCGGGTGTGTATTCCGGATGTTATCGAACTTAAGAAGAGTATTCTGGAGGAAGGACATCGTAGTGGCCTGAGTATTCATCCTGGGGCTACGAAGATGTATCATGATTTGAAAAAGTTATTTTGGTGGCCGGGGATGAAAAGAGAAATTGCGAGTTTTGTTTATTCTTGTTTGACTTGTCAGAAGTCAAAGATTGAGCATCAGAAGCCGTCTGGGCTAATGCAACCGTTGGCTATTCTAGAGTGGAAGTGGGATAGTATCAGTATGGATTTTGTTTCTGGTTTACCGAGGACAAGTAAGAATTTTGTAGCTATTTGGGTGATTGTTGACAGATTGACAAAATCGGCTCATTTCATTCCGATCAGAATGGAGTATTCGTTAGAGAGATTAGCTGAGTTGTATATTGAGAAAATTGTAAGTTTGCATGGTATTCCATCGAGTATTGTTTCGGACAAAGATCCTAGATTCACATCGAAGTTCTGGGAAGGTTTGCAGAGGGATTTGGGAACTAAGCTGAGATTGAGTTCTGCATATCATCCGCAGACTGATGGTCAGACTGAGAGGACGATTCAGTCACTAGAGGATCTTTTGAGGGCTTGTGTTTTGGAAAAGGGAGGTGCTTGGGATTGTTATTTACCTTTGATTGAGTTTACCTACAACAATAGTTTTCATTCGAGCATTGGTATGACACCGTTTGAAGCTTTGTATGGTAGGAGGTGTCGGACACCTTTATGTTGGTATGAGTCCGGTGAGAGTGCTGTGATTGGACCAGAGATTGTTCAACAAACTACGGAAAAGATTAAGATGATTCAGGAGAAGATGAGAATTGCTCAGAGTCGTCAGAAGAGTTATCACGACAAGAGGAGGAAGTCACTTGAGTTTCAAGAGGGAGATCATGTGTTTCTTCGTGTTACTCCGATAACTGGGGTTGGTCGAGCCTTGAAGTCGAAGAAGTTGACACCTCGATTTATTGGTCCTTATCAGATTTTGGAGAGGATAGGGGAGGTAGCCTATCGTATCGCTTTACCGCCGTCACTTGCGAATTTGCATGAGGTTTTTCATGTGTCTCAGTTGAGGAGGTACATTCCTGATCCATCGCATGTAGTCCAAGTAGATGATGTACAGGTGAGAGATAACCTGACTGTTGAAACATCACCTATGAGGATCGAGGATCGAGAGTTGAAGCATTTGCGGGGTAAAGAGATTGCCTTGGTAAAGGTAGCTTGGGGAGGACCAGCAGGTGGCAATTTGACTTGGGAACTTCAGAGTCAGATGAAGGAGTCTTATCCGGAGTTATTCGCTTGAGGTATGTTTTCGAGGACGAAAACTCTTTTAGTGGGGGAGAGTTGTAACACCCCGATAAAAATAAGATAATTATTTAATTTAAGTTAATATTATATTTATTAATTTAATTAAATAATTGGAATTATTGGATTATTATTATTATTTATTATTATTATTGGAATAATAATTATTGGAAAATCTATAAGTTGGAAATAAGAAAAAGAGTCCATTTTTGGTAAAGAAAGGGTTTTACGTGAAAAGCAGAGAAGCGGCTGAAAAGTGGAAAAGGGCAAAGAGAACCAGAGAACAAGGGTTGAAGGGAGGAAGAGCTTGAAGCTTAAAGATTCGCCGGATTAACTCAGGTAAGGGGGGTTATCGTCGATTAATGGGTATTATGGGATAATATGTAATGGGTAGTGATAGACTATTGAATTGTCCCTGATTAGAACGATGCATGATGAGAAATTGTGAAATATTGGATGAACGAAAAATGGGTTCTATTGGAGAAATTCGTAGGAATTAGATGTAATAATGTTAGCATTTGTGGAATCGAATAGGGTATGATTCGTGTTAGGTGATATGAATGATTATCGTGTAAAATTGGACTGTGGAAGGTGGAATTGGAGAGATCTCGTAGCAGAGAAGACCATTGCAGATCTGGAAATCTGGTTTCTGGTCGTACGCGTATGGCACTAGGCAATACGCGTATGAGATGGCCTGGTACGCGTATGGTACTAGGCATTACGCGTATGGGTGAGGAAGATGGTGTTTTGAACGTGGTTTGGTCTCTGTTGGTACGCGTATGGGGAAATGGTACGCGTAGCATACGCGTATGAGACAGGTGATACGCGTATGGGATTGGCGTGGAAATGGGCCATACGCGTATGGGACTAGGCATTACGTGTATGGGCAGGATTGTGATTTTTCTGTGCTGTTGTTGTGCAGTTTTTGGTTGTTCAGCTGAGTAATGTAATTTAGCTGATGTATGATAGAGTAGGGATCATTTCCCGTTGTTTTGAGTAGTATAGGTATTAGTAGAGTATGCTAATACTGTGATTGATTATGTGGTATGACATGATATGCATAATGTTGTGAATGTATCTATCATGTATGAAATTATGAATGGACTGTTATGGCTTAGAGTGTGAGCATATGTCCATTGTGGATGATTGTTGATGTTTGCATGACTAATTGATTTAGCTTGCATATTGTGGCCTTTATGGTGGTAGCTAATTCCCATGGTGAGGAATTAGTGAGTTAGTATTGTGGATTGTTGTTGATGTTTGCATGCTAGGTGATTAGCGTGCATATCATATCCCTTGGGGTGGTAGCTAATTCCCATGGTGAGGAATTAGTGAGTGCGTCACTAGGTCTCAAATGAGTGGGACTGGTGGGCTTGGTAGCCGTACCTGGATTTGGTCGGTGAGGTTGAACTATATGTTCACGAATAGTCGGTACCGCATGCATGGAGTCTCATTGCATAATGTATGTATGTATGGCGTATAATATGAATGGATGTATTCCAATATTGTACGTGTGTTTTATGGTTGTGTTGAGTTTGAGTATGATGATGATGATGATTATGAATTGATATTGTCGTTGCTGAATATGTGTGATCTGATTAGGGTGATGATATGTGTTAAATTACTTAGCATTACATGATATTTTATAATGCTTATTATATTGATTGAGGAACTCACCCTTACAACTATTTTTCAGGTAACGAGGAGTGATTGAGTAGAAGCTAGTGCTTGGAGTCTAGTGTAGTCTCCTTAGTGGGTCATGCTCTGATAGATGTAACATCGGGACGGGATGTTTTACCTTGTTGAATAATTTTACATGTAATGTGTTACACGTTTTGCATGATTGATTTGATTTCTATCCGCTGCGTATTGTGCAAATGCTTTATGTTTTGAATTAATAACAGAGCATGACAGTTATTTGGTGAATGTTGTGAAATGATTGTGTGACACCCTTGAATGCATAATTACTCTGATGATATATTGCTATTTTAATTAAATATTTGGGGTATTTTAGAAGGGTGTTACATTATACGCCATACATACAGACATTATGCAATGAGACTCCATGCATGCGGTACCGACTATTCGTGAACATATAGTTCAACCTCACCGACCAAATCCAGGTACGGCTACCAAGCTCACTAGTCCCACTCATTTGAGACCTAGTGACTCACTCACTAATTCCTCACCATGGGAATTAGCTACCACCCCAAGGGCCATGATATGCACGCTAATCACCTAGCATGCAAACATCAACAACAATCCACAATACTAACTCACTAATTCCTCACCATGGGAATTAGCTACCACCATAAAGGCCACAATATGCAAGCTAAATCACTTAGTCATGCAAACATCAACAATCATCCACAATGGACATATGCTCACACTCTAAGCCATAAACAGTCCATTCATAATTTCATACATCATAGATACATTCACAACATTATGCATATCATCATGCATCATCAACATATTCACCACACAATCATATCATGTCATACCACATAATCAATCACAGCATTAGCACACTCTACTAATACCTATACTACTCAAAACAACGGGAAATGATCCCTACTCTATCATACATCAGCTAAATTACATTACTCAGCTGAACAACCAAAAACTGCACCACAACAGCACAGAAAAATCACAATCCTGCCCATACGCGTACTGCCTAGTCCCATACGCGTATGGCCCACTCTTCAGCCAATCCCATACGCGTACCACCTATCTCATACGCGTATGCTACGCGTACCACTTCCCCATACGCGTACCAACAGAGACCAAACCACGTTCAAAACATCATCTTCCTCATCCATACGCGTATTGCCTAGTGCCATACGCGTACCAGACCATCTCATACGCGTATTGCCTAGTGCCATACGCGTATGACCAGAAACCAGATTTCCAGATCTGCAATGGTCTTCTCTGCTACGAGGTCTCCCAATTCCAACCTCTTACAATCCAATTTTTCCCAGTAATCGTTCATATCATCTAACACGAATTATCCCCCATTCGATTTCACAATTTTCCAGCATACATCATTCGAATCAGAGTAAAATCCATGGTTTATCACTACTCACTACATATTATCCCATAATACCCATTAATCGACGATAAACCCCCCTTACCTGAGTTAATCCGGAAATCCTTCAGCTTCAAGCTCTTCCTCTCTTCAACCCTTGTTCTCTGGTTCTCTTTGCCCTTTTCCACTTTTCTGTCTCTTTTCCTTTTCACGTGAAAAATAAACCTTTTTACTAAATGGGACCTTTTCTAAATTCCAACTTTTATTCCAATAAAATAATAACCCAATAATAATAATTCCAATAATAATATTCCAATTATTTAATTAAATTAATAAATATATTATTAACTTAAATTAAATAATTATCTTATTTTATCGGGGTGTTACAACTCTCCCCCACTAAAAGAGTTTTCGTCCTCGAAAACATACCTCAAGCGAATAACTCTGGATATGACTCCTTCATCTGACTCTCAAGTTCCCAAGTCACATTGCCACCTGCTGGTCCTCCCCAAGCTACCTTTACCAAAACAATCTCTTTACCCCGCAACCGCTTCAACTCTCGATCCTCAATCCTCATAGGTGATGTTTCAACAGTCAGGTTATCTCTCACCTGTACATCATCCACTTGGACCACATGCGACGGATCCGGAATGTACCTCCTCAACTGAGACACATGGAAAACCTCATGCAAATTCCCAAGTGACGGCGGTAAAGCGATACGATAGGCTACCTCCCCTATCCTCTCCAAAATCTGATAAGGACCAATAAATCGAGGTGTCAACTTCTTCGACTTCAAAGCTCGACCAACCCCAGTTATCGGAGTAACACGAAGAAACACATGATCTCCCTCTTGAAACTCAAGTGACTTCCTTCTCTTGTCGTGATAACTCTTCTGACGACTCTGAGCAATTCTCATCTTCTCCTGAATCATCTTAATCCTTTCCGTAGTTTGTTGAACAATCTCCGGTCCAATCACAGCACTCTCACCGGACTCATACCAACATAAAGGCGTCCGACATCTCCTACCATACAAAGCTTCAAACGGTGCCATACCAATGCTCGAATGAAAACTATTGTTGTAGGTAAACTCAATCAAAGGTAAATAACAATCCCCAAGCACCTCCCTTTTCCAAAACACAAGCCCTCAAAAGATCCTCTAGTGACTGAATCGTCCTCTCAGTCTGACCATCAGTCTGCGGATGATATGCAGAACTCAATCTCAGCTTAGTTCCCAAAGCCCTCTGCAAACCTTCCCAAAACTTCGATGTAAATCTAGGATCTCTGTCCGAAACAATACTCGACGGAATACCATGCAAACTTACAATTTTCTCAATATACAACTCAGCTAATCTCTCTAACGAATAATCCATTCTGATCGGAATGAAATGAGCCGATTTTGTCAATCTGTCAACAATCACCCAAATAGCTTCAAAATTCTTAATTGTCCTCGGTAAACCAGAAACAAAATCCATACTGATACTATCCCACTTCCAATCTGGAATAGCCAACGGTTGCATTAGCCAAGACGGCTTATGATGCTCAATCTTTAACTTCTGACAAGTCAAACAGGAATAAACAAAACTTGCAATTTCTCTTTTCATTCCCGGCCACCAAAATAACCTTTTCAAATCATGATACATCTTCGTAGCTCCAGGATGAAGACTAAGGACACTACGATTTCCTTCCTCAAGAATACTCTTCTTAAGTTCGGTAACATCCGGAATACACACCCGATTACCAAATTTCAAAACACCATTCTCATCAACTCTGAATTCACCACCTTGACCTTGATTCACTAGAGTCAACTTATCAACCAAAAGCACATCGGATTTCTGACCCTCTCTAATCTCATCCAGAATACCACTCGTTAACTTCAACATTCCCAATTTAACACTATTGTGAGTACTCTCACACACCAAACTCAAGTCTCTAAACTGCTCAATTAAATCCAATTCCTTAACCATTAACATAGACATATGCAATGATTTCCGACTCAATGCATCCGCCACTACGTTTGCTTTACCCGGATGGTAATTCAAACCAAAGTCATAATCCTTCAGAAACTCTAACCATCTCCTCTGTCTCATATTCAGCTCTTTCTGATCAAACAAATACTTTAAACTTTTATGATCACTGAAAACCTCAAATCTTGACCCGTACAAGTAATGCCTCCATAACTTCAGAACAAATACCACGGCTGCCAACTCTAAATCGTGTGTCGGATAGTTCCTCTCATGAACCTTCAGTTGTCTCGAAGCATAAGCTACAACCTGCTTATTCTGCATCAAAACACCACCCAAACCCAACAATGAAGCATCACAGTAAACCTCAAATAGTTCCGATGGACTCGGTAATATCAGAATAGGAGCAGTAGTTAACCTTCTCTTTAACTCTTGGAAACCTTCTTCACACTTTGAGTCCCAAACAAACGCTTGCCCCTTTCTAGTCAACATCGTTAACGGTAACGCCAACTTAGAAAATCCCTCAATGAACTTCCTATAATATTCTGCAAGTCCAAGAAAACTCCTTATCTCAGAAACTGACTTCGGAGCTTCCCACTTAGATACCGCTTCTATCTTAGAAGGATCAACAGCAACACCACCTCTTGAAATCACATGACCAAGAAAACTAACTTCTTCTAACCAAAACTCACACTTAGACAGTTTAGCAAATAACTTCTTTTCTCGTAGAACTCTTAAAACCATTCTCAAATGCTCAGCATGCTCTTCTTCAGATTTCGAATACACCAAAATATCGTCAATAAACACCACAACAAACTGATCTAGGTACGGATGGAAAATCCTATTCATATACTCCATAAATACTCCAGGCGCATTAGTCACACCAAAAGGCATTACAGAATACTCATAATGTCCATACCTTGTTCTGAAAGCAGTCTTCTGAATATCCTCAGTTTTCACACGTATCTGATGATACCCAGATCTCAAATCTATTTTGCTGAACACACTCGCACCAACCAACTGATCCATCAAATCATCAATCCTCGGCAAAGGATATCGATTCTTGATCGTTACTTTATTCAGTTGCCTGTAGTCCACACACAACCTCATAGTACCTTCTTTCTTCTTAACCAACAACACTGGTGCACCCCACGGGGACACACTCGGACGAATAAATTTCTTATCCAACAGATCTTCCAACTGACTCTTCAATTCAGTTAACTCAACAGCAGACATACGGTACGGAGCCATCGATATCGGCCTAGTACCAGGTACTAAATCAATCGAGAACTCAACTTCACGCTCTGGCGGCAATTCATTCACTTCTTCAGGAAACACATCAGGAAAATCACACACCACGGCTAGATCGCCAACCACCAGTTTATCTTTAGCCTCCATGGTAGCTAACAGCATGAACAACTCTGCCCCATCTGCTACTGCCTCATTCACCTGCCTTGCTGATAGAAACAAACTCTTTCCTTCCTCAATCTCAGGAAAAATCACAGTCTTATCAAAACAGTTGATATAAACTCGGTTAAACACCAACCAGTTCATACCCAGGATAACATCAATCTGCACTAGTGGAAGACACACAAGGTCCATTCCAAAGTCTCTACCAAAAATACTCAAAGGACAATTTAAACAAACTGAAGTAGTAGTCACTGAACCCTTCGCAGGAGTATCAATCACCATACTACCATGCATCTCAGATATCTCTAACTTAAGTTTCACAGCACAACCCAAAGATATAAAGGAATGAGTCGCACCTGTGTCAATAATAGCTGCAAGAGGAAAGCCATTAATATAACACGTACCTCGGATCAAACGATCATCTGCAGAAGTCTCAGAACCCGATAAAGCAAAGACCTTGCCTCCCGACTGGTTCTCTTTCTTCGGCTTAGGACACTGTGGGCTGATATGACCCACCTCTCCACAGTTGAAACAAGTCACAGTCTTCAACCGGCACTCTGCAGCCAAGTGACCACCTTTTCCACACTTGTAACACTTCTTCTCAGTACTGGTACACTCATGGATACGATGTCCAGCCTGACCACATCTGAAACACTTAGCAGGGGCACTAGAGTCTCCCCCACTAGGTCTCCTCATCCCACTCTGCCTCTGGAAACCTTTTCCAGCTGCATACGGTTTCCCACGATCATTCTGATTCTTGCCTTTCCTATCAACCCTTTGCTGATAGCTCTCTGCTCTAGCCTTGGTATCCTGTTCAAAAATCCTGCAACAGTCAACCAAATCAGAAAACACTCTAATCCGCTGATACCCAATAGCCTGCTTGATCTCGGGACGTAACCCGTTCTCAAACTTCACACATTTTGAAAATTCCCCAGTAGCCTCGTTATAGGGAGTGTAATACTTCGACAGCTCTGTGAACTTAGCAGCATACTCAGTAACAGACCGGCTGCCCTGCTTCAATTCTAAGAACTCTATCTCTTTCTTTCCTCTGACATCCTCTGGAAAGTACTTCCTCAGGAATCTCTCTCTGAACACCGCCCAAGTGATCTCAGCATTCCCAACAGTTTCCAACTCAGTGCGGGTAGCAACCCACCAATCATCTGCTTCCTCTGACAGCATATGCGTACCGAACCTGACCTTCTGGTTATCGGCACAC
The DNA here is from genome assembly GCF_024323335.1 of Lathyrus oleraceus. NCBI lineage: Eukaryota > Viridiplantae > Streptophyta > Magnoliopsida > Fabales > Fabaceae > Lathyrus > Lathyrus oleraceus. The sequence continues at coordinate 10,099 of NW_026112650.1, read as the reverse complement.
TCAGTCACTCGGAAGATCCTCTCAATATCCTTCAACCACTTCTGAGCACCATCTGGATCGTATGCTCCCTTGAACATTGGAGGATTGTTCTTTTGGAACTCACTCAGTTGACGAGCAGCTCCCATTCCCACAACATTTGGATTTCCCCCAAGTACTCCAGCCAGCATACCCAGAGCCTCAGCAATCGCAGCATCATCTCTACCTCTTCCAGCCATCTCTGTTCTGAAAACCCAACAAGCTAAAACAATAAGTACGGATAGGGTTACACAACACCTATCACATACAGGGAAACAGAATAATTACGACTCGACTCGACCGACTATGCTCTGATACCACTAATGTAACACCCTTCTAAAATACCCCAAATATTTAATTAAATAGCAATATGTCATCAGAGTAATTATGCACTTAAGGGTGTCACACAATCATTTCACAACATTCACCAAATAACTGTTATGCTCTTTTATTAATTCAAAACATAAAGCATTTGCACAATACGCAGCGGATAGAAATCAAATCAATCATGCAAAACATGTAACACATTACATGTAAAATTATTCAACAAGGTAAAACATCCCGTCCCGATGTTACATCTATCAGAGCATGACCCACTAAGGAGACTACACTAGACTCCAAGCACTAGCTTCTACTCAATCACTGCTCGTTACCTGAAAAATAGTTGTAAGGGTGAGTTCCTCAATCGATATAATAAGCATTATAAAATATCATGCAATGTTAAGTAATTTAACACATATCATCACCCTAATCAGATCACACATATTCAGCAACGGCAATATCAACTCAAAAATCATACTCAACACAATCACCAAAACAACACATATAATATTGGAATACATCCATTCATATTATACGCCATACATACAGACATTATGCAATGAGACTCCATGCATGTGGTACCGACTATTCGTGAACATATAGTTCAACCTCACCGACCAAATCCAGGTACGGCTTCCAAGCTCACTAGTCCCACTCATTTGAGACCTAGTGACTCACTCACTAATTCCTCACCATGGGAATTAGCTACCACCCCAAGGGCCATGATATGCACGCTAATCACCTAGCATGCAAACATCAACAACAATCCACAATACTAACTCACTAATTCCTCACCATGGGAATTAGCTACCACCATAAAGGCCACAATATGCAAGCTAAATCACTTAGTCATGCAAACATCAACAATCATCCACAATGGACATATGCTCACACTCTAAGCCATAAACAGTCCATTCATAATTTCATACATGATAGATACATTCACAACATTATGCATATCATCATGCATCATCAACATATTCACCACACAAGCATATCATGTCATACCACATAATCAATCACAGCATTAGCACACTCTACTAATACCTATACTACTCAAAACAACGGGAAATGATCCCTACTCTATCATACATCAGCTAAATTACATTACTCAGCTGAACAACCAAAAACTGCACCACAACAGCACAGAAAAATCACAATCCTGCCCATACGCGTACTGCCTAGTCCCATACGCGTATGGCCCACTCTTCAGCCAATCCCATACGCGTACCACCTATCTCATACGCGTATGCTACGCGTACCACTTCCCCATACGCGTACCAACAGAGACCAAACCACGTTCAAAACATCATCTTCCTCATCCATACGCGTATTGCCTAGTGCCATACGCGTACCAGACCATCTCATACGCGTATTGCCTAGTGCCATACGCGTAGACCAGAAACCAGATTACCAGATCTGCAATGGTCTTCTCTGCTACGAGGTCTCCCAATTTCAACCTCTTACAATCCAATTTTTCCCAGTAATCGTTCATATAATCTAACACGAATTATCCCCCATTCGATTTCACAATTTTTCAGCATACATCATTCGAATCAGAGTAAATTCCATGGTTTATCACTACCCACTACATATTATCCCATAATACCCATTAATCGATGATAAACCCCCCTTACCTGAGTTAATCCGGCAATCCTTCAGCTTCAAGCTCTTCCTCTCTTCAACCCTTGTTCTCTGGTTCTCTTTGCCCTTTTCCACTTTTCTGTCTCTTTTCCTTTTCACGTGAAAAATAAACCTTTTTACTAAATGGGACCTTTTCTAAATTCCAACTTTTATTCCAATAAAATAATAACCCAATAATAATAATTCCAATAATAATATTCCAATTATTTAATTAAATTAATAAATATATTATTAACTTAAATTAAATAATTATCTTATTTTATCGGTGTGTTACATATTCCAATATTATACGTGTGTTTTATGGTTGTGTTGAGTTTGAGTATGATGATGATGATGATTATGAGTTGATATTGCCGTTTCTGAATATGTTTGATCTGATTAGGGTGATGATATGTGTTAAATTACTTAGCCTTACATGATATTTTATAATGCTTATTATATCGATTGAGGAACTCACCCTTACAACTATTTTTCAGGTAACGAGCAGTGATTGAGTAGAAGCTAGTCCTTGGAGTCTAGTGTAGTTCCTTAGTGGGTCATGCTCTGGTAGATGTAACATCGGGACAGGATGTTTTACCTTATTTTCATTGTTGGTTGTTGAATGATCTTACCTGTAATGTGTTACATGGTTTGCATGTTGTTGTTAATTTCTATCCGCTTCGAATTATGCAAATGTTTATTTTGATAAATAAATGAGTATGACCAGATATTTTGGAGCACGGTGCGAAGTGTCACGTGTGACACCCTTAGTTGCATATTTACTCTGATTTATGTTTTGATGTATTAATTAAATTTTTGGGGTATTTAGAAGGGTGTTACATTTAACATCATCATTTCTATAATTCCCACAATTCAATAAAATTTCATGGGTTTAACATCATCACTTTCATCATTCCCACAACTCAATCAAATTTCATGGGTTTAAAATCAACATTTTCATCATTCCCACAATTCAATCAAATTTCATGGGTTAAACATCATCATTTCTATAATTCCCAAAACTCAATCAAATTTCATGGGTTTAACATCAACATTTTCATCATTCCCACAATTGAATCAAATTTCATGGGTCAAACATCATCATTTCTATAATTCCCACAATTCAATCAAATTTCATGGGTTTAACACCATCATTTTCATCATTCCCACAACTCAATCAAATTTCATGGGTTTAACATCATCATTTCTATAATTCCCACAACTCAATCAAATTTCATGGGTTTAACATCAATATTTTCATCATTCTCACAATTCAATCAAATTTCATGGGTTTAACATCAACATTTTCATCATTCCCACAATTCAATCAAATTTCATGGGTTTAACATCATCATTTCTATAATTCCCACAATTCAATCAAATTTCATGGGTTTAACATCATTATTTTCATTATTCCGACAATTCAATCAAATTTCATGGGTTTAACACCAACATTTTCATCTTTCCCACAATTCAATCAAATTTCATGGGTTTAACATCATCATTTCTAAAATTCCCACAATTCAATCAAATTTCATGGGTTTAACATCATCATTTTCATCATTCCCACAACTCAATCAAATTTCATGGGTTTAACATCAACATTTTCATCATTCCCACAATTCAATCAAATTTCATGGGTTTAACATCAACATTTTCATCATTCCGACAATTCGATCAAATTTCATGGGTTTAACACCAACATTTTCATCTTACCCACAATTCAATCAAATTACGTGGGTTTAACGTCATCATTTCTATAATTCCCACAATTCAATCACATTTCATGGGTTTAACATCAACATTTTCATCATTCCCACAACTCAATCAAATTTCATGGGTTTAACATCAACATTTTCATCATTCCCACAACTCTATCAAATTTCATGGGTTTAACATCTACATTTTCATCATTCCCACAATTCAATCAAATTTCATGGGACTGAGTGTGCCGATAACCAGAAGGTCAGGTTCGGTACGCATATGCTGTCAGAGGAAGCGGATGATTGGTGGGTTGCTACCCGCACTGGGTTGGAAGCTGCTGGGAGTACTGAGATCACTTGGGCGGTGTTCAGGGAGAGATTCCTGAGGAAGTAATTTCCAGAGGATGTCAGAGGAAAGAAAGAGATAGAGTTCTTAGAATTGAAGCAGGGCAACCGGTCTGTTACTGAGTATGCTGCTAAGTTCACAGAGCTGTCGAAGTATTACACTCCCTATAACGAGGCTACTGGGGAATTTTCAAAGTGTGTGAAGTTTGAGAACGGGTTACGTCCCGAGATCAAGCAGGCTATTGGGTACCAGCGGATTAGAGTGTTTTCTGACTTGGTGGACTGTTGCAGGATTTTTGAACAGGATACCAAGGCCAGAGCAGAGAGCTATCAGCAGAGGGTTGATAGGAAAGACAAGAATCAGAATGATCGTGGGAAACCGTATGCAGTTGGCAAAGGTTTCCAGAGACAGAGTGGGATGAAGAGACCAAGTGGGGGAGACTCCAGTGCCCCTGCTAAGTGTTTCAGATGTGGTCAGGCGGGACATCGTATCCATGAGTGTACCAGTACTGAGAAGAAGTGTTACAAGTGTGGAAAAGGTGGTCACTTGGCTGCAGAGTGCCGATTGAAGACTGTGACTTGTTTCAATTGTGGAGAGGTGGGTCATATCAGTCCACAGTGTCCTAAGCCGAAGAAAGAGAACCAGTCGGGAGGCAAGGTTTTTGCTTTATCGGGTTCTGAGACTTCTGCAGATGATCGTTTGATCCGAGGTACGTGTTATATTAATGGCTTTCCTCTTGTAGCTATTATTGACACAGGTGCGACTCATTCCTTTATATCGTTGGATTGTGCTGTGAAACTTGAATTAGAGATATCTAAAATGCATGGTAGTATGGTGATTGATACTCCTGCGAAGGGTTCAGTGACTACTACTTCAGTTTGTTTAAATTATCCTTTGAGTATTTTTGGTAGAGACTTTGGAATGGACCTTGTGTGTCTTCCACTAGTGCAGATTGATGTTATCCTGGGTATGAACTGGTTGGTGTTTAACCGAGTTTATATCAACTGTTTTGACAAGACTGTGATCTTTCCTCAGAGTGAGGAAGGAAAGAGTTTGTTTCTATCAGCAAGGCAGGTGAATGAGGCAGTAGCAGTTGGGGCAGAGTTATTTATGCTGTTAGCGACTTTGGAGGCTAAAGATAAACTGGTGATTTGCGATCTAGCCGTGGTGTGTGATTTTCCTGATGTGTTTCCTGAAGAAGTGAATGAATTGCCGCCAGAGCGTGAAGTCGAGTTCTCGATTGATTTGGTACCGGGTACTAGGCCGATATCGATGGCTCCTTACCGTATGTCTGCTGTTGAGTTAACTGAATTGAAGAGTCAGTTGGAAGATCTGTTGGATAAGAAATTTATTCGTCTGAGTGTGTCACCGTGGGGTGCACCAGTGTTGTTGGTTAAGAAGAAAGAAGGTACTATGAGGTTGTGTGTGGACTACAGGCAACTGAATAAAGTGACGATCAAGAATCGGTATCCTTTGCCGAGGATTGATGATTTAATGGATCAGTTGGTTGGTGCGAGTGTGTTCAGTAAAATAGATTTGAGATCTGGGTATCATCAGATACGTGTGAAAACTGATGATATTCAGAAGACTGCTTTCATAACAAGGCATGGACATTATGAGTATTCTGTAATGCCTTTTGGTGTGACTAATGCGCCTGGAGTATTTATGGAGTATATGAATAGGATTTTCCATCCGTATCTAGACAAGTTTGTTGTGGTGTTTATTGACGATATTTTGGTGTATTCGAAATCTGAAGAAGAGCATGCTGAACATTTGAGAGTGGTTTTAGGAGTTCTACGAGAAAAGAAGTTATTTGCTAAATTGTCTAAATGTGAATTTTGGTTAGAAGAGGTTAGTTTTCTTGGTCATGTGATTTCAAGAGGTGGTGTTGTTGTTGATCCTTCTAAGATAGAAGCGGTATATAAGTGGGAAGCTCCGAAGTCCGTTTCTGAGATAAGGAGTTTTCTTGGACTTGCAGGTTATTATAGGAAATTCATTGAGGGATTTTCTAAGTTGGCGTTACCGTTGACGATGTTGACTAGAAAGGGGCAAGCGTTTGTTTGGGACTCAAAATGTGAAGAAGGTTTCCAAGGGTTAAAGAGAAGGTTAACTACTGCTCCTATTCTGATATTACCAAGTCCGTCGGAATTATTTGAGGTTTACTGTGATGCTTCATTGTTGGGTTTGGGTGGTGTTTTGATGCAGAATAAGCAGGTTGTAGCTTATGCTTCGAGACAACTGAAGGTTCATGAGAGGAACTATCCGACACACGATTTAGAGTTGGCAGCTGTGGTATTTGTTCTGAAGTTATGGAGGCATTACTTGTACGGGTCAAGATTTGAGGTTTTCAGTGACCATAAAAGTTTAAAGTATTTGTTTGATCAGAAAGAGCTGAATATGAGACAGAGGAGATGGTTAGAGTTTCTGAAGGATTATGACTTTGGTTTGAATTACCATCCGGGTAAAGCAAACGTAGTGGCTGATGCATTGAGTCGGAAATCATTGCATATGTCTATGTTAATGGTTAAGGAATTGGAATTAATTGAGCAGTTTAGAGACTTGAGTTTGGTGTGTGAGAGTACTCACAATAGTGTTAAATTGGGAATGTTGAAGTTAACGAGTGGCATTCTGGATGAGATTAGAGAGGGTCAGAAATCCGATGTGCTTTTGGTTGATAAGTTGACTCTAGTGAATCAAGGTCAAGGTGGTGAATTCAGAGTTGATGAGAATGGTGTTTTGAAATTTGGTAATCGGGTGTGTATTCTGGATGTTACCGAACTTAAGAAGAGTATTCTTGAGGAAGGACATCGTAGTGGCCTGAGTATTCATCCTGGAGCTACGAAGATGTATCATGATTTGAAAAAGTTATTTTGGTGGCCGGGAATGAAAAGAGAAATTGCGAGTTTTGTTTATTCTTGTTTGACTTGTCAGAAGTCAAAGATTGAGCATCAGAAGCCGTCTGGGCTAATGCAACCGTTGGCTATTCCAGAGTGGAAGTGGGATAGTATCAGTATGGATTTTGTTTCTGGTTTACCGAGGACAATTAAGAATTTTGAAGCTATTTGGGTGATTGTTGACAGATTGACAAAATCGGCTCATTTCATTCCGATCATAATGGATTATCCGTTAGAGAGATTAGCCGAGTTGTATATTGAGAAAATTGTAAGTTTGCATGGTATTCCGTCGAGTATTGTTTCGGACAGAGATCCTAGATTTACATCGAAGTTCTGGGAAGGTTTGCAGAGGGCTTTGGGAACTAAGCTGAGATTGAGTTCTGCATATCATCCGCAGACTGATGGTCAGACTGAGAGGACGATTCAGTCACTGGAGGATCTTTTGAGGGCTTGTGTTTTGGAAAAAGGAGGTGCTTGGGATTGTTATTTACCTTTGATTGAGTTTACCTACAACAATAGTTTTCATTCGAGCATTGGTATGGCACTGTTTGAAGCTTTGTATGGTAGGAGATGTCGGACACCTTTATGTTGGTATGAGTCCGGTGAGAGTGCTGTGGTTGGACCGGAGATTGTTCAACAAACTACGGAAAAGATTAAGATGATTCAGGAGAAGATGAGGATTGCTCAGAGTCGTCAGAAGAGTTATCACGACAAGAGGAGGAAGTCACTTAAGTTTCAAGAGGGAGATCATGTGTTTCTTCATGTTACTCCGATAACTGGGGTTGGTCGAGCTTTGAAGTCGAAGAAGTTGACACCTCGATTTATTGGTCCTTATCAAATTTTGGAGAGGATAGGAGAGGTAGCCTATCGTATCGCTTTACCTCCGTCACTTGCGAATTTGCATGAAGTTTTTCATGTGTCTCAGTTGAGGAGATACATTCATGATCCGTCGCATGTGGTCCAAGTAGATGATGTCCAGGTGAGAGATAACCTGACTGTTGAAACATCACCTATGAGGATAGAGGATCGAGAGTTGAAGAGGTTGCGCGGTAAAGAGATTGTTTTGGTAAAGGTAGCTTGGGGAGGACCAACAGGTGGCAATGTGACTTGGGAACTTGAGAATCAGATGAAGGAGTCTTATCCTGAGTTATTCGCTTGAGGTATGTTTTCGAGGACGAAAACTCTTTTAGTGGGGGAGAGTTGTAACACCCCGATAAAACAAGATAATTATTTAATTTAAGTTAATAATATATTTATTAATTTAATTAAATAATTGGAATATTATTATTGGAATTATTATTATTGGATTATTATTTTTATTGGAATAAATGTTGGAATTTGAAAAGGTCCCATTTGGTAAAAAGAGAGTTTTCACGTGAATACAGAAAAACGACTCTAAAGTGGAAAAGGAAAAAGGGCAAAGAGCCAGAGAACAAGCGTTGAAGAGAGGAAGAGCTTGAAGCTGAAGGATTGCCGGATTAACTCAGGTAAGGGGGGTTTATCGTCGATTAATGGGTATTATGGGATAACATGTAGTGGGTAGTGATAAACCATTGATTTGACTCTGATTAGAATGATGTATGCTGAAAAATTGTGAAATATTGGATGAACGAAATATGGGTTTTAATTGGAGAAATTCGTAGGAATTAGATGTAATAATGTTAGCATTTGTGAAATCGAATAGGGTATGATTCGTGTTAGATGATATGAGTGATTAGTGTGAAAAATTGGATTGTGGGAGGTTGGATCTGAGGAATCTCGTGGTAGAGAAAACCATAGCAGATCTGGAAATCTGGTTTCTGGTCATACGCGTATGGCACTAGGCAATACGCGTATGAGATGGTCTGGTACGCGTATGGCACTAGGCAATACGCGTATGGATGAGGAAGATGATGTTTTGAACGTGGTTTGGTCTCTGTTGGTACGCGTATGGGTAAGTGGTACGCGTAGCATACGCGTATGAGATAGGTGGTACGCGTATGGGATTGGCTGAGAATTGGGCCATACGCGTATGGGACTAGGCAATACGCGTATGGGCAGGATTGTGATTTTTCTGTGCTGTTGTTGTGCAGTTTTTGGTTGTTCAGCTGAGTAATGTAATTTAGCTGATGTATGATAGAGTAGGGATCATTTCCCATTGTTTTGAGTAGTATAGGTATTAGTAGAGTGTGCTAATGCTGTGATTGATTATGTGGTATGACATGATATGATTATGTGGTGAATATGTTGATGATGTATGATGATATGCATAATGTTGTGAATGTATCTATCATGTATGAAATTATGAATGGACTGTTTATGGCTTAGAGTGTGAGCATATGTCCATTGTGGATGATTGTTGATGTTTGCATGACTAAGTGATTTAGCTTGCATATTGTGGCCTTTATGGTGGTAGCTAATTCCCATGGTGAGGAATTAGTGAGTTAGTATTGTGGATTGTTGTTGATGTTTGCATGCTAGGTGATTAGCGTGCATATCATAGCCCTTCGGGTGGTAGCTAATTCCCATGGTGAGGAATTAGTGAGTGAGTCACTAGGTCTCAAATGAGTGGGACTAGTGAGCTTGGTAGCCGTATCTGGATTTGATCGGTGAGGTTGAACTATATGTTCACGAATAGTCGGTACCGCATGCAATGAGTCTCATTGCATAATGTATGTATGTATGGCGTATAATATGAATGGATGTATTCCAATATTATACGTGTGTTTTATGGTTGTGTTGAGTTTGAGTATGATGATGATGATGATTATGAGTTGATATTGCCGTTGCTGAATATGTGTGATCTGATTAGGGTGATGATATGTGTTAAATTACTTAGCATTACATGATATTTTATAATGCTTATTATATCGATTGAGGAACTCACCCTTACAACTATTTTTCAGGTAACCAGCAGTGATTGAGTAGAAGCTAGTCCTTGGAGTCTAGTGTAGTTCCTTAGTGGGTCATGCTCTGGTAGATGTAACATCGGGACGGGATGTTTTACCTTATTTTCATTGTTGGTTGTTGAATGATCTTACCTGTAATGTCTTACATGGTTTGCATGTTGTTGTTAATTTCTATCCGCTGCGAATTATGCAAATGTTTATTTTGATAAATAAATGAGTATGACCAGATATTTTGGAACACGGTGCGAAGTGTCACGTGTGACACCCTTAGTTGCATATTTACTCTGATTTATGTTTTGATGTTTAAAT
>NW_026112649.1:0-77068 GCF_024323335.1 Lathyrus oleraceus | reverse complement strand
GACTTCCATGCTTATTATAGGGTTAACCCCTCACTAGCATGTTGAAGCTCTCCTCACATGGTGGATTTGTGGTTTTAGGTTGAGTTTTCTCCCTTTGATAACAAAATACCTTAAGGCTTTTGGACCAATTAATTCACCAACTTCTTTTGAGATTTTTACCCTGAACTACAAGGTTTTGATGCTAATATTTTTTAAGATGGTACGTAGGCAGTGGGTTTATCCATTCAAACACAAATTGTAAATAAATTGTATATTCTTTCCTCATCTCCCCAGTCATGTTTGCACAAATATTTTCACAAATGCCAACCTTCCTTACAACACTAGTGAAAAGGGCTCCCTTAGAGTACTAAGGATGTTTTGGGTGCTTAAAACCTTCCCATTGCATAACCAACCCCCTTACCCAGATCTCTGACATTTTTATTAGTTTTTGACTTGATAAAACTTCTTGGTTTTTGTTCGCTTTCTAACATTTCCGTTGGATAAATAGAAGTGCGGTGGCGACTCGAATTGTATGATTTACTTTTGATTTAGTCAATAAATCTAAAGGTAACGAATACCCCGCTACAGGAGCCTTCATAATATTACTCTTTTACAAAGAGGATAAATATTTTCACAAATACGAGTGAAATATCTTTCATTGAAAGGATGTAATACTTTGCCAAAATATTCACATGGTTTCTAATAATAATTTTGTAGAAGATGTCTTTAAGATTCTATATGAACCTAAAGCCACTTAAATGGTAAGCGCATTGTACTATTTATAGTATTTTTTGATATGCGATATATTTGTACATATTATTGGATAATTAGGATGATTAATGGTAATGAAGCATATATTTATATCTAACTTGTAGTTGAATGATCACATTTCATATCAAAACTTGCATGATCTCTTACTATTAGCAAGCCTGTATAAAAGGTTTCATAATGTTATCCTTCTTATGTATCAAAAAATATATTCACTCAGTTTGTTATATTTTAAAATTAGAATATAATATTAAATAAATAGAATGAGTAACTAATATGCAAGATAAAGAAAAGTTGTTCAATATACAAATTAAGAATTAGAAGTAATAATATGTCCATAAAATAATTTTGTAAGATTTTATTACAATTACTAGCAATTCGTGTACCATGAAAATCCAAAATTAGAACAAAACTCAGAATGAAAAGTTCGTAAGTAATTTCATATAAATTATATTTTATTAAGGAAAAGGAATAAATTATAATAAATATAAGTAACGAAAAATCATTTAAAATTTAAAAATTAGAATCAATAATATCTTAATCAAATAACAATTATAAAGTTTCCTACAAATAATAAAAGGTATTATACAAATTAAAAAGGTCGACTTAAAATAACAATTACTATATAAGATTATACAATATATATATATATATATATATATATATATATATATATATATATATATATATATATATATATATATATATATATATATATATATATATCTATATATATATATCTATATATCTATATATCTATATATATATATATATATATATATATATATATATATATATATATATATATATATATATCTATATATATATATATATATATATATATATATATATATAGATATATATATATATATATATATATATATATATATATATATATATATATATAGAGAGAGAGAGAGAGAGTGATTCATCCTTCTCAACATTAAGATAAGATAGTTTTTATTGTTATATAGAGAAAGGGATATTTTTCATTATGTTTTTGAGAAAAACACAACTTTGTCATTTCACATTTTTCATACTCTCAATTTTCATAATAACATTTAGCAGTACTATTGCTTCATCCATTACATGTAGAGGTATCAATTCTTTGACATTTATTATCCAATTCTCATACCATATAATTTATTTTTTAAATAAAAATTGTTTTATGTTATATTTTCAATTAAATAACAGCCCGTCATTGTGTTTATTACAGACAGTAGTAGGTGTGCAATTTTCCCTGATTCTAACAGTTAGGTAAAGAGACTTGTTTTTCTTATTCAACATATATGTGACATATTGAAGTTTAATATTTTTTCCACCTTATTTTCTTTTTTCACTTATTAGGTGTAAGATTTATAATTTATTTTTTATAGCTAAGTTTCTTAGATCTATCTCGCAAGTATTTTAAATGATAAAATTTGAAACCTAAATATATGCAAATTGTATATTTCTTACTTGTAATATTATTTGGTTTTCTTAAATCTCAAAATAAATGACTGCAATTCCCTTATGAATTCATCTCCTTCATGAATAAAAATTTAGGTCTTTCCATATATAATTATTTTTGTAAAATAAAAATGATCATTGTCTTTCAATTATTTATCTATAAATTAAGGTTAACTATGATATTTTTGGTCAACAGGTTAAGGAAATTCAACAAGGAATTGTGTCTCATAAAAATCAGATGCGTCAAAGGTATTGTCGTCAAGGAGGTTTCTTACCCCGATTGGGTCACATGCTCCAACTTGCATAAACAGTTGTGAAACTTGCACTCCCTGCACACTAGTTCTTGTTCCAAGCCCCCCACCAGAATCAGAGGTGTGGAAGTGTAAATGCAAGGATAATAATATCAATGAAATTTAAAGACAAAACTTTTTCTCCTTTATCAAAAAAGAATATATTTAATTTATATATAATTTTTTACATTAAATAATTATTTTTTATATTAGTAAAAGTTTATTTCACAACAAGAAAAAAAAGGCCCATATAATAGTTTATTTCAAAAAAGTAAAATATTTAAATTGAAAAAAAATTATTTATTTAAAAAATTTATTTCCCAAATTTTATTTTTACAAATAATTTATTATGTCAAAGAAAAATTTAATTAATTGGGTGAATGTAGTTTACAAAATTAAATAAAAAAATGTTGATAACATAAAAGCCCAAAAATTAGTACAAAAAAATTCACCTGAATACAAACTTTATTTTACAAATTTACTATATCTCTAATATTTTTGTTAAGCTTAAATAAGTCCTTTTCTTTGCTAAAAACATAGATAAAATAAATATAATCAATTTAATAAAGGATATAAGGAAAGCGAGAATCGACACAAAGATTCATACCTGATATCTATACCACTCCCAATAAATATAATCAAGTAATTTATCAATTCGAGCTACTGGTAATTGGAAATATGCTCATTATATCAAAATGTTGGTTGAGTATATTCCATCTTTTGAGAAATTCATCCACAACTAAGCTAAATTAAAGATAAAATTAAAGGGAACCTTCATAATATTACTCTTTTACAAAGAGGATAAATATTTTCACAAATACGAGTGAAATATCTTTCAATTTAAGGATGTAATACTTTGCCAAAATATTCACATTGTTTCTAATAATAATTTTGTAGAAGATGTCTTTAAGATTCTATATTAAATTAAAGCCACTTAAATGGTAAGCGCATTGTACTATTAATAGTATTTTTTGATATGCGATATATTTGTACATATTATCGGATAATTGGGATGATTAATGGTAATGGAGCATATATTTATATCTCACTTGTAGTTGAATGATCATATTTCATATCAAAACTCGTATGATCTCTTAGTATTAGCAAGTCTGTATAAAAGGTTTCATAATGTTATCCTTCTCATGTATCAAAAAATATATTCACGTAGTTTGTTATATTTTAAAATTAGGATATAATATTAAATAACTAGAATGAGTAACTAATATGAAATCATTAAAAAGCTTGAAAAAAAACATTCAACTTTTAAAAAAAACGACCTCGATCAAATCATATATTGTTTAACGCATTACAGATGGTTGATTTCCTAACAAATTATTATCCAATAACAATTATTTTTTAACTTCAAGATTTCTGCCAAAAATTGATGCTCTATATCCAAATCCATGTTTGTCTTACTTATTAACAAAATTAATCACCGGTCACTCTTCTTTAAAACAAATTCGTTCTTAGAAAATGATGCTTATGTTTTTCCATTAGAACCATCCAAATAATAACATATTTGAATTTTTATAAAATATTAAATAATTACAAAAGAGTAAAAGGAAGAAATCAATTTAAATTAAGATAAAGAAAAGTTATTCAATATACAAATTAAGATTTAGAAGTAATAATATGTCCATAAAATAATTTTGTAAGATTTTATTACAATTACTAGCAATTCTTGTACCATGAAAATCCGAAATTAGAACAAAACTCAAAATGAAAAGTTCGTACGTAATTTCATATAAATTATATTTTATTAATGAAAAGGAATAAATTCTAATAAATATAAGTAATTAAAAATCATTTAAAATTTAAAAATTAGAATCAATAATATCTTTATCAAATAACAATTATAAAGTTTCCTACAAATAATAAAAGGTATTATACAAATTAAAAAGGACGACTTAAAAGTAAGAAAATCCTAAAAATTACTATATAAGATTATACAGTATATATATATATATATATATATATATATATATATATATATATATATATATATATATATATATATATATATATATATATATATATATATATATATATATATATATATATATATATATATAATATATATATATATATATATATATATATATATATATATATATATATATATATATATATATATATATATATATATATATATATATATATCTATATATATATATATATATATATATATATATATATAGAGAGAGAGAGAGAGAGAGAGAGAGAGATAATGATTCATCCTTCTCAACATTAAGATAAGATAGTTTTTATTGTTATATAGAGAAAGAGATATTTTTCATTATGTTTTTGAGAAAAACACAACTTTGTCATTTCACATTTTTCATACTCTCAATTTTCATAATAACTTTTAGCAGTACTATTGCTTCATCCATTACATGTAGAGGTATCAATTCTTTGACATTTATTATCCAATTCTCATACCATATAATTTATTTTTTAAATAAAAATTGTTTTATGTTATATTTTCAATTAAATAACAGCCCATCATTGTGTTTATTACAGACAGTAGTAGGTGTGAAATTTTACCTGATTCTAACAGTCAGGTAAAGAGACTAGTTTTTTTTATTCAACATATATGTGACATATTGAAGTTTAATATTTTTTCCACCATATTTTCTTTTTTTCACTTATTAGGTGTAAGATTTATAATTTCATTTTTTATAGCTAAGTTTCTTAGATCCATCTCGCAACTATTTTAAATGATAAAGTTTGAAACCTAAATATATGCAAATTGTATATTTCTTACTTGTAATATTATTTGGGTTTCTTAAATCTCAAAATAAATTACTACAGTTCCCTTATGAATTCACCTCCTTTATGAATAAAAATTTAGGTCGTTCCATATATATTTATTTTTGTAAAATAAAAATGATCATTGTCTTTCAATTATTTATCTATAAATTAAGGTTAACTATGATACTTTTGGTCAACAGGTTAAGGAAATTCAACAAGGAATTGTGTCTCACAAAAAATCAGATGCGTCAAAGGTATTGTCGTCAAGGAGGTTTCTTACCCCGATTGGATCACATGCTCCAACTTGCGTAAACAGTTGTGAAACTTGCACTCCCTGCACACCAGTTCTTGTTCCAGGCCCCCCACCAGAATCAGAGGTGTGGAAGTGTAAATGCAAGGATAAGTTATACGATCCAATTGGTTAATATTTATTGATCTTTATGTTTTAAGTAATTTGATCAATTTACGATTAATAATTGAGACTCCTCTCTATGATAAGTAGAGTCTTCTTTTCAGTTATATTTATGGGTTCTCCATGCTTATGAATGTTGGGTTTATGGGTTTTGAGTTTATTTTACACATTGAGCCTTTTCCCTCTTTTGTTGCAAAGAGTTAAATAAATTTGGGGAAAGAAATTGTGTAATGAGTTGAATATTAGTTATTTTACAATTTAAGTTTTTATTTTATTTGTTATAATAATGTGTATATTTAATTTGTTTTTAATGATTAATTAAGTTTGCTAATCATAAAAAGATACAAAAGTTACAAGTAGTACCAAAATTAGTCTACACCACGTAAAGAAAAAAGGTTAGTATATAAAGTTTAATAATATCAATGAAATTTAAAGACAAAACTTTTTCACCTTTATCAAAAAAGAATATATTTAATTTATATATATTTTTTTACATTAAATAATTATTTTTTATATTAGTAAAAGTTTATTTCACAACAAGAAAAAAAAGGCCCATATAATAGTTTATTTCAAAGAAGTAAAATATTTAAATTGAAAAAATTTATTTATTTAAAAAATTTATTTCCCAAATTTTATTTTTACAAATAATTTATTATGTCAAAGAAAAATTTAATTAATTGGATAAATGTAGTTTACAAAATTAAATAAAGAAATGTTGATAACATAAAAGCCCAAAAATTAGTATAAAAAAATTCACCTACATACAAACTTTATTTTACAAATTTACTATATCTCTAATATTTTTGTTAAGCTTAAATAAGTCCTTTTCTTTGCTAAAAACATAGATAAAATAAATATAATCAATTTAATAAAGGATATAAGGAAAGCGAGAATCGACACAAAGATTCATACCCTATATCTATACCACTCCCAATAAATATAATCAAGTAATTCATCAATTCGAGCTACTGGTAATTGGAAATATGCTCATTATATCAAAATGTTGGGTGAGTATAGTCAATCTTTTGAGAAATTCATCCACAACTAAGCTAAATTAAAGATAAAATTAAAGGGAACCTTCATAATATTACTCTTTTACAAAGAGGATAAATATTTTCACAAATACGAGTGAAATATCTTTCAATTTAAGGATGTAATACTTTGCCAAAATATTCACATTGTTTCTAATAATAATTTTGTAGAAGATGTCTTTAAGATTCTATATTAAATTAAAGCCACTTAAATGGTAAGCGCATTGTACTATTAATAGTATTTTTTGATATGCGATATATTTGTACATATTATCGGATAATTGGGATGATTAATGGTAATGGAGCATATATTTATATCTCACTTGTAGTTGAATGATCATATTTCATATCAAAACTCGTATGATCTCTTAGTATTAGCAAGTCTGTCTAAAAGGTTTCATAATGTTATCCTTCTTATGTATCAAAAAATATATTCATGTAGTTTGTTATATTTTAAAATTAGGATATAATATTAAATAACTAGAATGAGTAACTAATATGCAATCATTAAAAAGCTTGAAAAAAAACATTCAACTTTTAAAAAAAACGACCTCGATCAAATCATATATTGTTTAACGCATTACAGATGGTTGATTTCCTAACAAATTATTATCCAATAACAATTATTCTTTAACTTCAAGATTTCTGCCAAAAATTGATGCTCTATATCCAAATCAATGTTTGTCTTACTTATATACAAAATTAATCACCGGTCACTCTTCTTTAAAACAAATTCGTTCTTAGAAAATGATGCTTATGTTTTTCCATTAGAACCATCCAAATAATAACATATTTGAATTTTTATAAAATATTAAATAATTACAATAGAGTAAAAGGAAGAAATCAATTTAAAGTAAGATAAAGAAAAGTTATTCAACATACAAATTAAGAATTAGAAGTAATAATATGTCCATAAAATAATTTTGTAAGATTTTATTACAATTACTAGCAATTCTTGTACCATGAAAATCCAAAATTAGAACAAAACTCAAAATGAAAAGTTCGTACGTAATTTCATATAAATTATATTTTATTAATGAAAAGGAATAAATTCTAATAAATATAAGTAAGGAAAAATCATTTAAAATTTAAAAATTAGAATCAATAATATCTTTATCAAATAACAATTATAAAGTTTCCTACAAATAATAAAAGGTATTATACAAAATAAAAAGGACGACCTAAAAGTAAGAAAATCCTAAAAATTACTATATAAGATTATACAATATATATATATATATATATATATATATATATATATATATATATATATATATATATATATATATATATATATATATAGAGAGAGAGAGAGAGAGAGAGAGAGAGAGAGATAGTGATTCATCCTTCTCAACATTAAGATAAGATAGTTTTTATTGTTATATAGAGAAAGAGATATTTTTCATTATGTTTTTGAGAAAAACACAACTTTGTCATTTCACATTTTTCATACTCTCAATTTTCATAATAACTTTTAGCAGTACTATTGCTTCATCCATTACATGTAGAGGTATCAATTCTTTGACATTTATTATCCAATTCTCATACCATATAATTTATTTTTTAAATAAAAATTGTTTTATGTTATATTTTCAATTAAATAACAGCCCATCATTGTGTTTATTACAGACAGTAGTAGGTGTGAAATTTTACCTGATTCTAACAGTCAGGTATAGAGACTAGTTTTTTTTATTCAACATATATGTGACATATTGAAGTTTAATATTTTTTCCACCACATTTTCTTTTTTTCACTTATTAGGTGTAAGATTTATAATTTCATTTTTTATAGCTAAGTTTCTTAGATCTATCTCGCAACTATTTCAAATGATAAAGTTTGAAACCTAAATATATGCAAATTGTATGTTTCTTACTTGTAATATTATTTGGGTTTCTTAAATCTCAAAATAAATTACTACAGTTCCCTTATGAATTCACCTCCTTCATGAATAAAAATTTAGGTCGTTCCATATATATATTTTTTTGTAAAATAAAAATGATCATTGTCTTTCAATTATTTATCTATAAATTAAGGTTAACTATGATACTTTTGGTCAACAGGTTAAGGAAATTCAACAAGGAATTGTGTCTCACAAAAAATCAGATGCGTCAAAGGTATTGTCGTCAAGGAGGTTTCTTACCCCGATTGGATCACATGCTCCAACTTGCGTAAACAGTTGTGAAACTTGCACTCCCTGCACACCAGTTCTTGTTCCAGGCCCCCCACCAGAATCAGAGGTGTGGAAGTGTAAATGCAAGGATAAGTTATACGATCCAATTGGTTAATATTTATTGATCTTTATGTTTTAAGTAATTTGATCAATTTACGATTAATAATTGAGACTCCTCTCTATGATAAGTAGAGTCTTCTTTTCAGTTATATTTATGGGTTCTCCATGCTTATGAATGTTGGGTTTATGGGTTTTGAGTTTATTTTACACATTGAGCCTTTTCCCTCTTTTGTTGCAAAGAGTTAAATAAATTTGGGGAAAGAAATTGTGTAATGAGTTGAATATTAGTTATTTTACAATTTAAGTTTTTATTTTATTTGTTATAATAATGTGTATATTTAATTTGTTTTTAATGATTAATTAAGTTTGCTAATCATAAAAAGATACAAAAGTTACAAGTAGTACCAAAATTAGTCTACACCACGTAAAGAAAAAAGGTTGGTATTATAAAGTTTAATAATATCAATGAAATTTAAAGACAAAACTTTTTCACCTTTATCAAAAAAGAATATATTTAATTTATATATATTTTTTTACATTAAATAATTATTTTTTATATTAGTAAAAGTTTATTTCACAACAAGAAAAAAAAGGCCCATATAATAGTTTATTTCAAAGAAGTAAAATATTTAAATTGAAAAAATTTATTTATTTAAAAAATTTATTTCCCAAATTTTATTTTTACAAATAATTTATTATGTCAAAGAAAAATTTAATTAATTGGATAAATGTAGTTTACAAAATTAAATAAAGAAATGTTGATAACATAAAAGCCCAAAAATTAGTATAAAAAAATTCACCTACATACAAACTTTATTTTACAAATTTACTATATCTCTAATATTTTTGTTAAGCTTAAATAAGTCCTTTTCTTTGCTAAAAACATAGATAAAATAAATATAATCAATTTAATAAAGGATATAAGGAAAGCGAGAATCGACACAAAGATTCATACCCTATATCTATACCACTCCCAATAAATATAATCAAGTAATTCATCAATTCGAGCTACTGGTAATTGGAAATATGCTCATTATATCAAAATGTTGGGTGAGTATAGTCAATCTTTTGAGAAATTCATCCACAACTAAGCTAAATTAAAGATAAAATTAAAGGGAACCTTCATAATATTACTCTTTTACAAAGAGGATAAATATTTTCACAAATACGAGTGAAATATCTTTCAATTTAAGGATGTAATACTTTGCCAAAATATTCACATGTTTCTAATAATAATTTTGTAGAAGATGTCTTTAAGATTCTATATTAAATTAAAGCCACTTAAATGGTAAGCGCATTGTACTATTAATAGTATTTTTTGATATGCGATATATTTGTACATATTATCGGATAATTGGGATGATTAATGGTAATGGAGCATATATTTATATCTCACTTGTAGTTGAATGATCATATTTCATATCAAAACTCGTATGATCTCTTAGTATTAGCAAGTCTGTCTAAAAGGTTTCATAATGTTATCCTTCTTATGTATCAAAAAATATATTCATGTAGTTTGTTATATTTTAAAATTAGGATATAATATTAAATAACTAGAATGAGTAACTAATATGCAATCATTAAAAAGCTTGAAAAAAAACATTCAACTTTTAAAAAAAACGACCTCGATCAAATCATATATTGTTTAACGCATTACAGATGGTTGATTTCCTAACAAATTATTATCCAATAACAATTATTCTTTAACTTCAAGATTTCTGCCAAAAATTGATGCTCTATATCCAAATCAATGTTTGTCTTACTTATATACAAAATTAATCACCGGTCACTCTTCTTTAAAACAAATTCGTTCTTAGAAAATGATGCTTATGTTTTTCCATTAGAACCATCCAAATAATAACATATTTGAATTTTTATAAAATATTAAATAATTACAATAGAGTAAAAGGAAGAAATCAATTTAAAGTAAGATAAAGAAAAGTTATTCAACATACAAATTAAGAATTAGAAGTAATAATATGTCCATAAAATAATTTTGTAAGATTTTATTACAATTACTAGCAATTCTTGTACCATGAAAATCCAAAATTAGAACAAAACTCAAAATGAAAAGTTCGTACGTAATTTCATATAAATTATATTTTATTAATGAAAAGGAATAAATTCTAATAAATATAAGTAAGGAAAAATCATTTAAAATTTAAAAATTAGAATCAATAATATCTTTATCAAATAACAATTATAAAGTTTCCTACAAATAATAAAAGGTATTATACAAAATAAAAAGGACGACCTAAAAGTAAGAAAATCCTAAAAATTACTATATAAGATTATACAATATATATATATATATATATATATATAATATATATATATATATATATATATATATATATTATAATATATATTATATATATATATATATATATATATATATATATATATATATATATATATATAGAGAGAGAGAGAGAGAGAGAGAGAGAGAGAGAGAGAGAGAGAGAGATAGTGATTCATCCTTCTCAACATTAAGATAAGATAGTTTTTATTTTTATATAGAGAAAGAGATAATTTTCATTATGTTTTTGAGAAAAACACAACTTTGTCATTTCACATTTTTCATACTCTCAATTTTCATAATAACTTTTAGCAGTACTATTGCTTCATCCATTACATGTAGAGGTATCAATTCTTTGACATTTATTATCCAATTCTCATACCATATAATTTATTTTTTAAATAAAAATTGTTTTATGTTATATTTTCAATTAAATAACAGCCCATCATTGTGTTTATTACAGACAGTAGTAGGTGTGCAATTTTACCTGATTCTAACAGTCAGGTATAGAGACTAGTTTTTTTTATTCAACATATATGTGACATATTGAAGTTTAATATTTTTTCCACCACATTTTCTTTTTTTCACTTATTAGGTGTAAGATTTATAATTTCATTTTTTATAGCTAAGTTTCTTAGATCTATCTCGCAACTATTTCAAATGATAAAGTTTGAAACCTAAATATATGCAAATTGTATGTTTCTTACTTGTAATATTATTTGGTTTTCTTAAATCTCAAAATAAATTACTGCAGTTCCCTTATGAATTCACCTCCTTCATGAATAAAAATTTAGGTCTTTCCATATATATATTTTTTTGTAAAATAAAAATGATTATTGTCTTTCAATTATTTATATATAAATTAAGATTAACTATGATATTTTTGGTCAACAGGTTAAGGAAATTCAACAAGGAATTGTGTCTCACAAAAAATCAGATGCGTCAAAGGTATTGTTGTCAAGGAGGTTTCTTACCTCGATTGGATCACATGCTCCAACTTGCGTAAACAGTTGTGAAACTTGCACTCCCTGCACACCAGTTCTTGTTCCAGGGCCCCCACCAGAATCAGAGGTGTGGAAGTGTAAATGCAAGGATAAGCTATATGATCCAATTGGTTAATATTTTTTTATCTTTATGTTTTAAGTAATTTTATCAATTTACGATTAATAATTGAGACTCCTCTCTATGATAAGTAGAGTCTTCTTTTCAGTTATATTTATGGGTTCTCCATGCTTATGAATGTTTGGTTTATGGGTTTTGAGTTTATTTTACACATTGAGCCTTTTCCCTCTTTTGTTGCAAAGAGTTAAATAAATTTGGGGAAAGAAATTGTGTAATGAGTTGAATATTAGTTATTTTACAATTTAAGTTTTTATTTTATTTGTTATAATAATGTGTATATTTAATTTGTATTTAATGATTAGTTAAGCTTGTTAGTCATAAAAAGATACAAAAGTTACAAGTAGTACCGAAATTAGTCTAAACCACCTAAAGAAAAAAGGTTGGTATTATAGAGTTTAATAATATCAATGGAATTTAAAGACAAAACTTTTTCACCTTTATCAAAAAAGAATATATTTAATTTATATATAATTTTTTACATTAAATAATTATTTTTGATATTAGTAAAAGTTTATTTCACAACAAGAAAAAAAAGGCCCATATAATAGTTTATTTCAAAAAAGTAAAATATTTAAAATTAAAAAAATTATTTATTTAAAAAATATATTTCCCAAATTTTATTTTTACAAATAATTTGTTATGTCAAAGAAAAATTTAATTAATTGGATAAATGTATTTTACAAAATTAAATAAAAAAATGTTGATAACATAAAAGCCCAAAAATTAGGACAAAAAAGTTCACCTAAATACAAACTTTATTTTACAAATTTACTATATCTCTAATATTTTTGTTGAGCTTAAATAAGTCCTTTTCTTTTCTAAAAACATAGATAAAATAAATATAATCAAATTAATAAAGGATATAAGGAAAGCGAGAATCGACACAAAGATTCATACCTGATATCTATACCACTCCCAATAAATATAATCAAGTAATTCATCAATTCGAGCTACTGGTAATTGGAAAATATGCTCATTATATCGAAATGTTGGTTGAGTATAGTCAATCTTTTGAGAAATTCATCCACAACTAAGCTAAATTAAAGATAAAATTAAAGGGAACCTTCATAATATTACTCTTTTACAAAGAGGATAAATATTTTCACAAATACGAGTGAAATATCTTTCAATTTAAGAATGTAATACTTTGCCAAAATATTCACATGGTTTCTAATAATAATTTTGTAGAAGATGTCTTTAAGATTCTATATTAACTTAAAGCCACTTAAATGGTAAGCGCATTGTACTATTAATAGTATTTTTTGATATGCGATATATTTGTACATATTATCGGATAATTGGGATAATTAATGGTAATGGAGCATATATTTATATCTCACTTGTAGTTGAATGATCATATTTCATATCAAAACTCGTATGATCTCTTAGTATTAGCAAGTCTGTATAAAAGGTTTCATAATGTTATCCTTCTTATGTATCAAAAAATATATTCACGTAGTTTGTTATATTTTAAAATTAGAATATAATATTAAATAACTAGAATGAGTAACTAATATGCAATCATTAAAAAGCTTCAAAAAAAACATTCAACTTTGAAAAAAAAACTACCTCGATCAAATCATATATTGTTTAACGCATCATAGATGGTTTATTTCCTAACAAATTATTATCCCATAACAATTATTTTTTAACTTTAAGATTTCTGCCAAAAATTGATGCTCTTTATCCAAATCCATGTTTGTCTTACTTATCAAGAAAATTAATCACCGGTCACTCTTCTTTAAAACAAATTCGTTCTTAGAAAATGATGCTTATGTTTTTCCATTAGAACCATCCAAATAATAACATATATGAATTTTTATAAAATATGAAATAATTACAAAAGAGTAAAAGGAAGGAATCAATTTAAAGTAAGATAAAGAAAAGTTATTCAATATACAAATTAAGAATTAGAAGTAATAATATGTCCATAAAATAATTTTGTAAGATTTTATTACAATTACTAGCAATTCTTGTACCATGGAAATCCAAAATTAGAACAAAACTCAGAATGAAAAGTTCGTAACTAATTTCATATAAATTATATTTTATTAAGAAAAAGGAATAAATTATAATAAATATAATTAATGGAATATCATTTAAAATTTAAAAATTAGAATCAATAATATCTTTATCAAATAACAATTATAAAGTTTCCTATAAATAATAAAAGGTATTATACAAATTAAAAAGGTCGACTTAAAAGTAAGAAAATCCTAAAAATTACTATATAAGATTATACAATATATATATAAATATATATAGAGAGAGATATAGTGATTCATCCTTCTCAACATTAAGATAAGATATTTTTTATTTTTATATAGAGAAAGAGATATTTTTCATTATGTTTTTGAGAAAAACACAACTTTGTCATTTCACATTTTTCGTACTCTCAATTTTTATAATAACTTTTAGCAGTACTATTGCTTCATCCATTACATGTAGAGGTATCAATTCTTTGACATTTATTATCCAATTCTCATACCATATAATTTATTTTTTAAATAAAAATTGTTTTATGTTATATTTTCAATTAAATAACAGCCCATCATTGTGTTTATTACAGACAGTAGTAGGTGTGCAATTTTACCTGATTCTAACAGTCAGGTAAAGAGACTAGTTTTTTTTATTCAACATATATGTGACATATTGAAGTTTAATATTTTTTCCACCACATTTTCTTTTTTTCACTTATTAGGTGTAAGATTTATAATTTCATTTTTTATAGCTAAGTTTCTTAGATCTATCTCGCAACTATTTCAAATGATAGAGTTTGAAACTTAAATATATGCAAATTGTATGTTTCTTACTTGTAATATTATTTGGTTTTCTTAAATCTCAAAATAAATTACTGCAGTTCCCTTATGAATTCACCTCCTTCATGAATAAAAATTTAGGTCTTTCCATATATATATTCTTTGTAAAATAAAAATGATCATTGTCTTTCAATTACTTATATATAAATTAAGATTAACTATGATATTTTTGGTCAACAGGTTAAGGAAATTCAACAAGGAATTGTGTCTCACAAAAAATCAGATGCGTCAAAGATATTGTCGTCAAGGAGGTTTCTTACCCCGATTGGATCACGTGCTCCAACTTGCGTAAACAGTTGTGAAACTTGCACTCCCTGCACACCAGTTCTTGTTCCAGGCCCCCCACCAGAATCAGAGGTGTGGAAGTGTAAATGCAAGGATAAGCTATACGATCCAATTGGTTAATATTTTTTGATCTTTATGTTTTAAGTAATTTTATCAATTTACGATTAATAATTGAGACTCCTCTCTATGATAAGTAGAGTCTTCTTTTCAGTTATATTTATGGGTTCTCCATGCTTATGAATGTTTGGTTTATGGGTTTTGAGTTTATTTTACATATTGAGCCTTTTCCCTCTTTTGTTGCAAAGAGTTAAATAAATTTGGGGAAAGAAATTGTGTAATGAGTTGAATATTAGTTATTTTACAATTTAAGTTTTTATTTTATTTGTTATAATAATGTGTATATTTAATTTGTATTTAATGATTAAATAAGTTTGTTAATCATAAAAAGATACAAAAGTTACAAGTAGTACCGAAATTAGTCTAAACCACCTAAAGAAAAAAGGTTGGTATTATAGAGTTTAATAATATCAATGGAATTTAAAGACAAAACTTTTTCACCTTTATCAAAAAAGAATATATTTAATTTATATATATAATTTTTTACATTAAATAATTATTTTTGATATTAGTAAAAGTTTATTTCACAACAAGAAAAAAAAGGCCCATATAATAGTTTATTTCAAAAAAGTAAAATATTTAATATTAAAAAAATTATTTATTTAAAAAATATATTTCCCAAATTTTATTTTTACAAATGATTTATTATGTCAAAGAAAAATTTAATTAATTGGATAAATGTATTTTACAAAATTAAATAAAAAAATGTTGATAACATAAAAGCCCAAAAATTTGTACAAAAAAGTTCACCTAAATACAAACTTTATTTTACAAATTTACTATATCTCTAATATTTTTGTTAAGCTTAAATAAGTCCTTTTCTTTGCTAAAAACATAGATAAAAAATAAATATAATCAATTTAATAAAGGATATAAGGAAAGCGAGAATCGACACAAAGATTCATACCTGATATCTATACCACTCCCAATAAATATAATCAAGTAATTCATCAATTCGATCTACTGGTAATTGGAAAATATGCTCATTATATCAAAATGTTGGTTGAGTATAGTCAATCTTTTGAGAAATTCATCCACAACTAAGCTAAATTAAAGATAAAATTAAAGGGAACCTTCATAATATTACTCTTTTACAAAGAGGATAAATATTTTCACAAATACGAGTGAAATATCTTTCAATTTAAGAATGTAATACTTTGCCAAAATATTCACATGGTTTCTAATAATAATTTTGTAGAAGATGTCTTTAAGATTCTATATTAACTTAAAGCCACTTAAATGGTAAGCGCATTGTACTATTAATAGTATTTTTTGATATGCGATATATTTGTACATATTATTGGATAATATGGGATGATTAATGGTAATGGAGCATATATTTATATCTCACTTGTAGTTGAATGATCATATTTCATATCAAAACTCGTATGATCTCTTAGTATTAGCAAGTCTGTATAAAAGGTTTCATAATGTTATCCTTCTTATGTATCAAAAAATATATTCACGTAGTTTGTTATATTTTAAAATTAGAATATAATATTAAATAACTAGAATGAGTAACTAATATGCAATCATTAAAAAGCTTCAAAAAAAACATTCAACTTTGAAAAAAAACGACCTCGATCAAATCATATATTGTTTAACGCATCATAGATGGTTTATTTCCTAACAAATTTTTATCCCATAACAATTATTTTTTAACTTCAAGATTTCTGCCAAAAATTGATGCTCTTTATCCAAATCCATGTTTGTCTTACTTATCAACAAAATTAATCACCGGTCACTCTTCTTTAAAACAAATTCGTTCTTAGAAAATGATGCTTATGTTTTTCCATTAGAACCATCCAAATAATAACATATTTGAATTTTTATAAAATATGAAATAATTACAAAAGAGTAAAAGGAAGAAATCAATTTAAAGTAAGATAAAGAAAAGTTATTCAATATACATATTAAGAATTAGAAGTAATAATATGTCCATAAAATAATTTTGTAAGATTTTATTACAATTACTAGCAATTCTTGTACCATGGAAATCCAAAATTAGAACAAAACTCAGAATGAAAAGTTCGTAACTAATTTCATATAAATTATATTTTATTAATGAAAAGGAATAAATTATAATAAATATAATTAATGGAAAGTCATTTAAAATTTAAAAATTAGAATCAATAATATCTTTATCAAATAACAATTATAAAGTTTCCTATAAATAATAAAAGGTATTATACAAATTAAAAAGGTCGACTTAAAAGTAAGAAAATCATAAAAATTACTATATAAGATTATACAATATATATATATAAATATATAGAGAGAGATGTAGTGATTCATCCTTCTCAACATTAAGATAAGATAGTTTTTATTGTTATATAGAGAAAGAGATATTTTTCATTATGTTTTTGAGAAAAACACAACTTTGTCATTTCACATTTTTCATACTCTCAATTTTCATAATAACTTTTAGCAGTACTATTGCTTCATCCATTACATGTAGAGGTATCAATTCTTTGACATTTATTATCCAATTCTCATACCATATAATTTATTTTTTAAATAAAAATTGTTTTATGTTATATTTTCAATTAAATAACAGCCCATCATTGTGTTTATTACAGACAGTAGTAGGTGTGAAATTTTACCTGATTCTAACAGTCAGGTAAAGAGACTAGTTTTTTTTATTCAACATATATGTGACATATTGAAGTTTAATATTTTTTCCACCACATTTTCTTTTTTTCACTTATTAGGTGTAAGATTTATAATTTCATTTTTTATAGCTAAGTTTCTTAGATCTATCTCGCAACTATTTTAAATGATAAAGTTTGAAACCTAAATATATGCAAATTGTATGTTTCTTACTTGTAATATTATTTGGGTTTCTTAAATCTCAAAATAAATTACTACAGTTCCCTTATGAATTCACCTCCTTCATGAATAAAAATTTAGGTCGTTCCATATATATATTTTTTTGTAAAATAAAAATGATCATTGTCTTTCAATTATTTATCTATAAATTAAGGTTAACTATGATACTTTTGGTCAACAGGTTAAGGAAATTCAACAAGGAATTGTGTCTCACAAAAAATCAGATGCGTCAAAGGTATTGTCGTCAAGGAGGTTTCTTACCCCGATTGGATCACATGCTCCAACTTGCGTAAACAGTTGTGAAACTTGCACTCCCTGCACACCAGTTCTTGTTCCAGGCCCCCCACCAGAATCAGAGGTGTGGAAGTGTAAATGCAAGGATAAGCTATACGATCCAATTGGTTAATATTTATTGATCTTTATGTTTTAAGTAATTTGATCAATTTACGATTAATAATTGAGACTCCTCTCTATGATAAGTAGAGTCTTCTTTTCAGTTATATTTATGGGTTCTCCATGCTTATGAATGTTGGGTTTATGGGTTTTGAGTTTATTTTACACATTGAGCCTTTTCCCTCTTTTGTTGCAAAGAGTTAAATAAATTTGGGGAAAGAAATTGTGTAATGAGTTGAATATTAGTTATTTTACAATTTAAGTTTTTATTTTATTTGTTATAATAATGTGTATATTTAATTTGTTTTAATGATTAATTAAGTTTGCTAATCATAAAAAGATACAAAAGTTACAAGTAGTACCAAAATTAGTCTAAACCACCTAAAGAAAAAAGGTTGGTATTATAAAGTTTAATAATATCAATGAAATTTAAAGACAAAACTTTTTCACCTTTATCAAAAAAGAATATATTTAATTTATATATATTTTTTTACATTAAATAATTATTTTTATATTAGTAAAAGTTTATTTCACAACAAGAAAAAAAAGGCCCATATAATAGTTTATTTCAAAAAAGTAAAATATTTAAATTGAAAAAATTTATTTATTTAAAAAATTATTTCCCAAATTTTATTTTTACAAATAATTTATTATGTCAAAGAAAAATTTAATTAATTGGATAAATGTATTTTACAAAATTAAATAAAGAAATGTTGATAACATAAAAGCCCAAAAATTAGTATAAAAAAATTCACCTACATACAAACTTTATTTTACAAATTTACTATATCTCTAATATTTTTGTTAAGCTTAAATAAGTCCTTTTCTTTGCTAAAAACATAGATAAAATAAATATAATCAATTTAATAAAGGATATAAGGAAAGCGAGAATCGACACAAAGATTCATACCTATATCTATACCACTCCCAATAAATATAATCAAGTAATTCATCAATTCGAGCTACTGGTAATTGGAAATATGCTCATTATATCAAAATGTTGGGTGAGTATAGTCAATCTTTTGAGAAATTCATCCACAACTAAGCTAAATTAAAGATAAAATTAAAGGGAACCTTCATAATATTACTCTTTTACAAAGAGGATAAATATTTTCACAAATACGAGTGAAATATCTTTCAATTTAAGGATGTAATACTTTGCCAAAATATTCACATTGTTTCTAATAATAATTTTGTAGAAGATGTCTTTAAGATTCTATATTAAATTAAAGCCACTTAAATGGTAAGCGCATTGTACTATTAATAGTATTTTTTGATATGCGATATATTTGTACATATTATCGGATAATTGGGATGATTAATGGTAATGGAGCATATATTTATATCTCACTTGTAGTTGAATGATCATATTTCATATCAAAACTCGTATGATCTCTTAGTATTAGCAAGTCTGTCTAAAAGGTTTCATAATGTTATCCTTCTTATGTATCAAAAAATATATTCACGTAGTTTGTTATATTTTAAAATTAGGATATAATATTAAATAACTAGAATGAGTAACTAATATGCAATCATTAAAAAGCTTGAAAAAAAACATTCAACTTTTAAAAAAAACGACCTCGATCAAATCATATATTGTTTAACGCATTACAGATGGTTGATTTCCTAACAAATTATTATCCATAACAATTATTCTTTAACTTCAAGATTTCTGCCAAAAATTGATGCTCTATATCCAAATCAATGTTTGTCTTACTTATATACAAAATTAATCACCGGTCACTCTTCTTTAAAACAAATTCGTTCTTAGAAAATGATGCTTATGTTTTTCCATTAGAACCATCCAAATAATAACATATTTGAATTTTTATAAAATATTAAATAATTACAAAAGAGTAAAAGGAAGAAATCAATTTAAAGTAAGATAAAGAAAAGTTATTCAATATACAAATTAAGAATTAGAAGTAATAATATGTCCATAAAATAATTTTGTAAGATTTTATTACAATTACTAGCAATTCTTGTACCATGAAAATCCAAAATTAGAACAAAACTCAAAATGAAAAGTTCGTACGTAATTTCATATAAATTATATTTTATTAATGAAAAGGAATAAATTCTAATAAATATAAGTAAGGAAAAATCATTTAAAATTTAAAAATTAGAATCAATAATATCTTTATCAAATAACAATTATAAAGTTTCCTACAAATAATAAAAGGTATTATACAAAATAAAAAGGACGACCTAAAAGTAAGAAAATCCTAAAAATTACTATATAAGATTATACAATATATATATATATATATATATATATATATATATATATATATATATATATATATATATATATATATATATATATATATATATATATATATATATATATATATATATATATATATATATATATATATAGAGAGAGAGAGAGAGAGAGAGAGAGAGAGATAGTGATTCATCCTTCTCAACATTAAGATAAGATAGTTTTTATTTTTATATAGAGAAAGAGATAATTTTCATTATGTTTTTGAGAAAAACACAACTTTGTCATTTCACATTTTTCATACTCTCAATTTTCATAATAACTTTTAGCAGTACTATTGCTTCATCCATTACATGTAGAGGTATCAATTCTTTGACATTTATTATCCAATTCTCATACCATATAATTTATTTTTTAAATAAAAATTGTTTTATGTTATATTTTCAATTAAATAACAGCCCATCATTGTGTTTATTACAGACAGTAGTAGGTGTGCAATTTTACCTGATTCTAACAGTCAGGTATAGAGACTAGTTTTTTTTATTCAACATATATGTGACATATTGAAGTTTAATATTTTTTCCACCACATTTTCTTTTTTTCACTTATTAGGTGTAAGATTTATAATTTCATTTTTTATAGCTAAGTTTCTTAGATCTATCTCGCAACTATTTCAAATGATAAAGTTTGAAACCTAAATATATGCAAATTGTATGTTTCTTACTTGTAATATTATTTGGTTTTCTTAAATCTCAAAATAAATTACTGCAGTTCCCTTATGAATTCACCTCCTTCATGAATAAAAATTTAGGTCTTTCCATATATATATTTTTTGTAAAATAAAAATGATCATTGTCTTTCAATTATTTATATATAAATTAAGATTAACTATGATATTTTTGGTCAACAGGTTAAGGAAATTCAACAAGGAATTGTGTCTCACAAAAAATCAGATGCGTCAAAGGTATTGTCGTCAAGGAGGTTTCTTACCCCGATTGGATCACATGCTCCAACTTGCGTAAACAGTTGTGAAACTTGCACTCCCTGCACACCAGTTCTTGTTCCAGGGCCCCCACCAGAATCAGAGGTGTGGAAGTGTAAATGCAAGGATAAGCTATACGATCCAATTGGTTAATATTTTTTTATCTTTATGTTTTAAGTAATTTTATCAATTTACGATTAATAATTGAGACTCCTCTCTATGATAAGTAGAGTCTTCTTTTCAGTTATATTTATGGGTTCTCCATGCTTATGAATGTTTGGTTTATGGGTTTTGAGTTTATTTTACACATTGAGCCTTTTCCCTCTTTTGTTGCAAAGAGTTAAATAAATTTGGGGAAAGAAATTGTGTAATGAGTTGAATATTAGTTATTTTACAATTTAAGTTTTTATTTTATTTGTTATAATAATGTGTATATTTAATTTGTATTTAATGATTAGTTAAGTTTGTTAGTCATAAAAAGATACAAAAGTTACAAGTAGTACCGAAATTAGTCTAAACCACCTAAAGAAAAAAGGTTGGTATTATAGAGTTTAATAATATCAATGGAATTTAAAGACAAAACTTTTTCACCTTTATCAAAAAAGAATATATTTAATTTATATATAATTTTTTACATTAAATAATTATTTTTGATATTAGTAAAAGTTTATTTCACAACAAGAAAAAAAAGGCCCATATAATAGTTTATTTCAAAAAAGTAAAATATTTAAAATTAAAAAAATTATTTATTTAAAAAATATATTTCCCAAATTTTATTTTTACAAATAATTTATTATGTCAAAGAAAAATTTAATTAATTGGATAAATGTATTTTACAAAATTAAATAAAAAAATGTTGATAACATAAAAGCCCAAAAATTAGTACAAAAAAGTTCACCTAAATACAAACTTTATTTTACAAATTTACTATATCTCTAATATTTTTGTTAAGCTTAAATAAGTCCTTTTCTTTTCTAAAAACATAGATAAAATAAATATAATCAAATTAATAAAGGATATAAGGAAAGCGAGAATCGACACAAAGATTCATACCTGATATCTATACCACTCCCAATAAATATAATCAAGTAATTCATCAATTCGAGCTACTGGTAATTGGAAAATATGCTCATTATATCAAAATGTTGGTTGAGTATAGTCAATCTTTTGAGAAATTCATCCACAACTAAGCTAAATTAAAGATAAAATTAAAGGGAACCTTCATAATATTACTCTTTTACAAAGAGGATAAATATTTTCACAAATACGAGTGAAATATCTTTCAATTTAAGAATGTAATACTTTGCCAAAATATTCACATGGTTTCTAATAATAATTTTGTAGAAGATGTCTTTAAGATTCTATATTAACTTAAAGCCACTTAAATGGTAAGCGCATTGTACTATTAATAGTATTTTTTGATATGCGATATATTTGTACATATTATCGGATAATTGGGATGATTAATGGTAATGGAGCATATATTTATATCTCACTTGTAGTTGAATGATCATATTTCATATCAAAACTCGTATGATCTCTTAGTATTAGCAAGTCTGTATAAAAGGTTTCATAATGTTATCCTTCTTATGTATCAAAAAATATATTCACGTAGTTTGTTATATTTTAAAATTAGAATATAATATTAAATAACTAGAATGAGTAACTAATATGCAATCATTAAAAAGCTTCAAAAAAAACATTCAACTTTGAAAAAAAAACGACCTCGATCAAATCATATATTGTTTAACGCATCATAGATGGTTTATTTCCTAACAAATTATTATCCCATAACAATTATTTTTTAACTTCAAGATTTCTGCCAAAAATTGATGCTCTTTATCCAAATCCATGTTTGTCTTACTTATCAACAAAATTAATCACCGGTCACTCTTCTTTAAAACAAATTCGTTCTTAGAAAATGATGCTTATGTTTTTCCATTAGAACCATCCAAATAATAACATATATGAATTTTTATAAAATATGAAATAATTACAAAAGAGTAAAAGGAAGGAATCAATTTAAAGTAAGATAAAGAAAAGTTATTCAATATACAAATTAAGAATTAGAAGTAATAATATGTCCATAAAATAATTTTGTAAGATTTTATTACAATTACTAGCAATTCTTGTACCATGGAAATCCAAAATTAGAACAAAACTCAGAATGAAAAGTTCGTAACTAATTTCATATAAATTATATTTTATTAAGAAAAAGGAATAAATTATAATAAATATAATTAATGGAATATCATTTAAAATTTAAAAATTAGAATCAATAATATCTTTATCAAATAACAATTATAAAGTTTCCTATAAATAATAAAAGGTATTATACAAATTAAAAAGGTCGACTTAAAAGTAAGAAAATCCTAAAAATTACTATATAAGATTATACAATATATATATAAATATATATAGAGAGAGATATAGTGATTCATCCTTCTCAACATTAAGATAAGATATTTTTTATTTTTATATAGAGAAAGAGATATTTTTCATTATGTTTTTGAGAAAAACACAACTTTGTCATTTCACATTTTTCGTACTCTCAATTTTTATAATAACTTTTAGCAGTACTATTGCTTCATCCATTACATGTAGAGGTATCAATTCTTTGACATTTATTATCCAATTCTCATACCATATAATTTATTTTTTAAATAAAAATTGTTTTATGTTATATTTTCAATTAAATAACAGCCCATCATTGTGTTTATTACAGACAGTAGTAGGTGTGCAATTTTACCTGATTCTAACAGTCAGGTAAAGAGACTAGTTTTTTTTATTCAACATATATGTGACATATTGAAGTTTAATATTTTTTCCACCACATTTTCTTTTTTTCACTTATTAGGTGTAAGATTTATAATTTCATTTTTTATAGCTAAGTTTCTTAGATCTATCTCGCAACTATTTCAAATGATAGAGTTTGAAACTTAAATATATGCAAATTGTATGTTTCTTACTTGTAATATTATTTGGTTTTCTTAAATCTCAAAATAAATTACTGCAGTTCCCTTATGAATTCACCTCCTTCATGAATAAAAATTTAGGTCTTTCCATATATATATTTCTTTGTAAAATAAAAATGATCATTGTCTTTCAATTACTTATATATAAATTAAGATTAACTATGATATTTTTGGTCAACAGGTTAAGGAAATTCAACAAGGAATTGTGTCTCACAAAAAATCAGATGCGTCAAAGATATTGTCGTCAAGGAGGTTTCTTACCCCGATTGGATCACATGCTCCAACTTGCGTAAACAGTTGTGAAACTTGCACTCCCTGCACACCAGTTCTTGTTCCAGGCCCCCCACCAGAATCAGAGGTGTGGAAGTGTAAATGCAAGGATAAGCTATACGATCCAATTGGTTAATATTTTTTGATCTTTATGTTTTAAGTAATTTTATCAATTTACGATTAATAATTGAGACTCCTCTCTATGATAAGTAGAGTCTTCTTTTCAGTTATATTTATGGGTTCTCCATGCTTATGAATGTTTGGTTTATGGGTTTTGAGTTTATTTTACACATTGAGCCTTTTCCCTCTTTTGTTGCAAAGAGTTAAATAAATTTGGGGAAAGAAATTGTGTAATGAGTTGAATATTAGTTATTTTACAATTTAAGTTTTTATTTTATTTGTTATAATAATGTGTATATTTAATTTGTATTTAATGATTAAATAAGTTTGTTAATCATAAAAAGATACAAAAGTTACAAGTAGTACCGAAATTAGTCTAAACCACCTAAAGAAAAAAGGTTGGTATTATAGAGTTTAATAATATCAATGGAATTTAAAGACAAAACTTTTTCACCTTTATCAAAAAAGAATATATTTAATTTATATATATAATTTTTTACATTAAATAATTATTTTTGATATTAGTAAAAGTTTATTTCACAACAAGAAAAAAAAGGCCCATATAATAGTTTATTTCAAAAAAGTAAAATATTTAATATTAAAAAAATTATTTATTTAAAAAATATATTTCCCAAATTTTATTTTTACAAATGATTTATTATGTCAAAGAAAAATTTAATTAATTGGATAAATGTATTTTACAAAATTAAATAAAAAAATGTTGATAACATAAAAGCCCAAAAATTTGTACAAAAAAGTTCACCTAAATACAAACTTTATTTTACAAATTTACTATATCTCTAATATTTTTGTTAAGCTTAAATAAGTCCTTTTCTTTGCTAAAAACATAGATAAAAATAAATATAATCAATTTAATAAAGGATATAAGGAAAGCGAGAATCGACACAAAGATTCATACCTGATATCTATACCACTCCCAATAAATATAATCAAGTAATTCATCAATTCGAGCTACTGGTAATTGGAAAATATGCTCATTATATCAAAATGTTGGTTGAGTATAGTCAATCTTTTGAGAAATTCATCCACAACTAAGCTAAATTAAAGATAAAATTAAAGGGAACCTTCATAATATTACTCTTTTACAAAGAGGATAAATATTTTCACAAATACGAGTGAAATATCTTTCAATTTAAGAATGTAATACTTTGCCAAAATATTCACATGGTTTCTAATAATAATTTTGTAGAAGATGTCTTTAAGATTCTATATTAACTTAAAGCCACTTAAATGGTAAGCGCATTGTACTATTAATAGTATTTTTTGATATGCGATATATTTGTACATATTATCGGATAATTGGGATGATTAATGGTAATGGAGCATATATTTATATCTCACTTGTAGTTGAATGATCATATTTCATATCAAAACTCGTATGATCTCTTAGTATTAGCAAGTCTGTATAAAAGGTTTCATAATGTTATCCTTCTTATGTATCAAAAAATATATTCACGTAGTTTGTTATATTTTAAAATTAGAATATAATATTAAATAACTAGAATGAGTAACTAATATGCAATCATTAAAAAGCTTCAAAAAAAACATTCAACTTTGAAAAAAAACGACCTCGATCAAATCATATATTGTTTAACGCATCATAGATGGTTTATTTCCTAACAAATTTTTATCCCATAACAATTATTTTTTAACTTCAAGATTTCAGCCAAAAATTGATGCTCTTTATCCAAATCCATGTTTGTCTTACTTATCAACAAAATTAATCACCGGTCACTCTTCTTTAAAACAAATTCGTTCTTAGAAAATGATGCTTATGTTTTTCCATTAGAACCATCCAAATAATAACATATTTGAATTTTTATAAAATATGAAATAATTACAAAAGAGTAAAAGGAAGAAATCAATTTAAAGTAAGATAAAGAAAAGTTATTCAATATACATATTAAGAATTAGAAGTAATAATATGTCCATAAAATAATTTTGTAAGATTTTATTACAATTACTAGCAATTCTTGTACCATGGAAATCCAAAATTAGAACAAAACTCAGAATGAAAAGTTCGTAACTAATTTCATATAAATTATATTTTATTAATGAAAAGGAATAAATTATAATAAATATAATTAATGGAAAGTCATTTAAAATTTAAAAATTAGAATCAATAATATCTTTATCAAATAACAATTATAAAGTTTCCTATAAATAATAAAAGGTATTATACAAATTAAAAAGGTCGACTTAAAAGTAAGAAAATCATAAAAATTACTATATAAGATTATACAATATATATATATAAATATATAGAGAGAGATGTAGTGATTCATCCTTCTCAACATTAAGATAAGATAGTTTTTATTTTTATATAGAGAAAGAGATATTTTTCATTATGTTTTTGAGAAAAACACAACTTTGTCATTTCACATTTTTCGTACTCTCAATTTTCATAATAACTTTTAGCAGTACTATTGCTTCATCCATTACATGTAGAGGTATCAATTCTTTGACATTTATTATCCAATTCTCATACCATATAATTTATTTTTTAAATAAAAATTGTTTTATGTTATATTTTCAATTAAATAACAGCCCATCATTGTGTTTATTACAGACAGTAGTAGGTGTGCAATTTTACCTGATTCTAACAGTCAGGTAAAGAGACTAGTTTTTTTTATTCAACATATATGTGACATATTGAAGTTTAATATTTTTTCCACCACATTTTCTTTTTTTCACTTATTAGGTGTAAGATTTATAATTTCATTTTTTATAGCTAAGTTTCTTAGATCTATCTCGCAACTATTTCAAATGATAAAGTTTGAAACCTAAATATATGCAAATTGTATGTTTCTTACTTGTAATATTATTTGGTTTTCTTAAATCTCAAAATAAATTACTGCAGTTCCCTTATGAATTCACCTCCTTCATGAATAAAAATTTAGGTCTTTCCATATATATTTTTTTGTAAAATAAAAATGATCATTGTCTTTCAATTATTTATATATAAATTAAGATTAACTATGATATTTTTGGTCAACAGGTTAAGGAAATTCAACAAGGAATTGTGTCTCACAAAAAATCAGATGCGTCAAAGGTATTGTCGTCAAGGAGGTTTCTTACCCCGATTGGATCACATGCTCCAACTTGCGTAAACAGTTGTGAAACTTGCACTCCCTGCACACCAGTTCTTGTTCCAGGCCCCCCACCAGAATCAGAGGTGTGGAAGTGTAAATGCAAGGATAAGCTATACGATCCAATTGGTTAATATTTTTTGATCTTTATGTTTTAAGTAATTTTATCAATTTACGATTAATAATTGAGACTCCTCTCTATGATAAGTAGAGTCTTCTTTTCAGTTATATTTATGGGTTCTCCATGCTTATGAATGTTTGGTTTATGGGTTTTGAGTTTATTTTACACATTGAGCCTTTTCCCTCTTTTGTTGCAAAGAGTTAAATAAATTTGGGGAAAGAAATTGTGTAATGAGTTGAATATTAGTTATTTTACAATTTAAGTTTTTATTTTATTTGTTATAATAATGTGTATATTTAATTTGTATTTAATGATTAATTAAGTTTGTTAATCATAAAAAGATACAAAAGTTACAAGTAGTACCGAAATTAGTCTAAACCACCTAAAGAAAAAAGGTTGGTATTATAGAGTTTAATAATATCAATGGAATTTAAAGACAAAACTTTTTCACCTTTATCAAAAAAGAATATATTTAATTTATATATAATTTTTTACATTAAATAATTATTTTTGATATTAGTAAAAGTTTATTTCACAACAAGAAAAAAAAGGCCCATATAATAGTTTATTTCAAAAAAGTAAAATATTTAAAATTAAAAAAATTATTTATTTAAAAAATATATTTCCCAAATTTTATTTTTACAAATAATTTATTATGTCAAAGAAAAATTTAATTAATTGGATAAATGTATTTTACAAAATTAAATAAAAAAATGTTGATAACATAAAAGCCCAAAAATTAGTACAAAAAAGTTCACCTAAATACAAACTTTATTTTACAAATTTACTATATCTCTAATATTTTTGTTAAGCTTAAATAAGTCCTTTTCTTTTCTAAAAACATAGATAAAATAAATATAATCAATTTAATAAAGGATATAAGGAAAGCGAGAATCGACACAAAGATTCATACCTGATATCTATACCACTCCCAATAAATATAATCAAGTAATTCATCAATTCGAGCTACTGGTAATTGGAA
Organism: Lathyrus oleraceus; assembly: GCF_024323335.1. Classification (NCBI taxonomy): domain Eukaryota; kingdom Viridiplantae; phylum Streptophyta; class Magnoliopsida; order Fabales; family Fabaceae; genus Lathyrus; species Lathyrus oleraceus. The sequence continues at coordinate 47,510 of NW_026112649.1, read as the reverse complement.
AATATGCTCATTATATCAAAATGTTGGTTGAGTATAGTCAATCTTTTGAGAAATTCATCCACAACTAAGCTAAATTAAAGATAAAATTAAAGGGAACCTTCATAATATTACTCTTTTACAAAGAGGATAAATATTTTCACAAATACGAGTGAAATATCTTTCAATTTAAGGATGTAATACTTTGCCAAAATATTCACATGGTTTCTAATAATAATTTTGTAGAAGATGTCTTTAAGATTCTATATTAACTTAAAGCCACTTAAATGGTAAGCGCATTGTACTATTAATAGTATTTTTTGATATGCGATATATTTGTACATATTATCGGATAATTGGGATGATTAATGGTAATGGAGCATATATTTATATCTCACTTGTAGTTGAATGATCATATTTCATATCAAAACTCGTATGATCTCTTAGTATTAGCAAGTCTGTATAAAAGGTTTCATAATGTTATCCTTCTTATGTATCAAAAAATATATTCACGTAGTTTGTTATATTTTAAAATTAGAATATAATATTAAATAACTAGAATGAGTAACTAATATGCAATCATTAAAAAGCTTCAAAAAAAACATTCAACTTTGAAAAAAAACGACCTCGATCAAATCATATATTGTTTAACGCATCATAGATGGTTTATTTCCTAACAAATTATTATCCCATAACAATTATTTTTTAACTTCAAGATTTCTGCCAAAAATTGATGCTCTTTATCCAAATCCATGTTTGTCTTACTTATCAACAAAATTAATCACCGGTCACTCTTCTTTAAAACAAATTCGTTCTTAGAAAATGATGCTTATGTTTTTCCATTAGAACCATCCAAATAATAACATATTTGAATTTTTATAAAATATGAAATAATTACAAAAGAGTAAAAGGAAGAAATCAATTTAAAGTAAGATAAAGAAAAGTTATTCAATATACATATTAAGAATTAGAAGTAATAATATGTCCATAAAATAATTTTGTAAGATTTTATTACAATTACTAGCAATTCTTGTACCATGGAAATCCAAAATTAGAACAAAACTCAGAATGAAAAGTTCGTAACTAATTTCATATAAATTATATTTTATTAAGGAAAAGGAATAAATTATAATAAATATAATTAATGGAAAGTCATTTAAAATTTAAAAATTAGAATCAATAATATCTTTATCAAATAACAATTATAAAGTTTCCTATAAATAATAAAAGGTATTATACAAATAAAAAGGTCGACTTAAAAGTAAGAAAATCATAAAAATTACTATATAAGATTATACAATATATATATAAATATAGAGAGAGAGATATAGTGATTCATCCTTCTCAACATTAAGATAAGATAGTTTTTATTTTTATATAGAGAAAGAGATATTTTTCATTATGTTTTTGAGAAAAACACAACTTTGTCATTTCACATTTTTCGTACTCTCAATTTTCATAATAACTTTTAGCAGTACTATTGCTTCATCCATTACATGTAGAGGTATCAATTCTTTGACATTTATTATCCAATTCTCATACCATATAATTTATTTTTTAAATAAAAATTGTTTTATGTTATATTTTCAATTAAATAACAGCCCATCATTGTGTTTATTACAGACAGTAGTAGGTGTGCAATTTTACCTGATTCTAACAGTCAGGTATAGAGACTAGTTTTTTTTATTCAACATATATGTGACATATTGAAGTTTAATATTTTTTCCACCACATTTTCTTTTTTTCACTTATTAGGTGTAAGATTTATAATTTCATTTTTTATAGCTAAGTTTCTTAGATCTATCTCGCAACTATTTCAAATGATAAAGTTTGAAACCTAAATATATGCAAATTGTATGTTTCTTACTTGTAATATTATTTGGTTTTCTTAAATCTCAAAATAAATTACTGCAGTTCCCTTATGAATTCACCTCCTTCATGAATAAAAATTTAGGTCTTTCCATATATATATTTTTTTGTAAAATAAAAATGATCATTGTCTTTCAACTATTTATATATAAATTAAGATTAACTATGATATTTTTGGTCAACAGGTTAAGGAAATTCAACAAGGAATTGTGTCTCACAAAAAATCAGATGCGTCAAAGGTATTGTCGTCAAGGAGGTTTCTTACCCCGATTGGATCACATGCTCCAACTTGCGTAAACAGTTGTGAAACTTGCACTCCCTGCACACCAGTTCTTGTTCCAGGCCCCCCACCAGAATCAGAGGTGTGGAAGTGTAAATGCAAGGATAAGCTATACGATCCAATTGGTTAATATTTTTTGATCTTTATGTTTTAAGTAATTTTATCAATTTACGATTAATAATTGAGACTCCTCTCTATGATAAGTAGAGTCTTCTTTTCAGTTATATTTATGGGTTCTCCATGCTTATGAATGTTTGGTTTATGGGTTTTGAGTTTATTTTACACATTGAGCCTTTTCCCTCTTTTGTTGCAAAGAGTTAAATAAATTTGGGGAAAGAAATTGTGTAATGAGTTGAATATTAGTTATTTTACAATTTAAGTTTTTATTTTATTTGTTATAATAATGTGTATATTTAATTTGTATTTAATGATTAATTAAGTTTGTTAATCATAAAAAGATACAAAAGTTACAAGTAGTACCGAAATTAGTCTAAACCACCTAAAGAAAAAAGGTTGGTATTATAGAGTTTAATAATATCAATGGAATTTAAAGACAAAACTTTTTCACCTTTATCAAAAAAGAATATATTTAATTTATATATAATTTTTTACATTAAATAATTATTTTTGATATTAGTAAAAGTTTATTTCACAACAAGAAAAAAAAGGCCCATATAATAGTTTATTTCAAAAAAGTAAAATATTTAAAATTAAAAAAATTATTTATTTAAAAAATATATTTCCCAAATTTTATTTTTACAAATAATTTATTATGTCAAAGAAAAATTTAATTAATTGGATAAATGTATTTTACAAAATTAAATAAAAAAATGTTGATAACATAAAAGCCCAAAAATTAGTACAAAAAAGTTCACCTAAATACAAACTTTATTTTACAAATTTACTATATCTCTAATATTTTTGTTAAGCTTAAATAAGTCCTTTTCTTTTCTAAAAACATAGATAAAATAAATATAATCAATTTAATAAAGGATATAAGGAAAGCGAGAATCGACACAAAGATTCATACCTGATATCTATACCACTCCCAATAAATATAATCAAGTAATTCATCAATTCGAGCTACTGGTAATTGGAAAATATGCTCATTATATCAAAATGTTGGTTGAGTATAGTCAATCTTTTGAGAAATTCATCCACAACTAAGCTAAATTAAAGATAAAATTAAAGGGAACCTTCATAATATTACTCTTTTACAAAGAGGATAAATATTTTCACAAATACGAGTGAAATATCTTTCAATTTAAGGATGTAATACTTTGCCAAAATATTCACATGGTTTCTAATAATAATTTTGTAGAAGATGTCTTTAAGATTCTATATTAACTTAAAGCCACTTAAATGGTAAGCGCATTGTACTATTAATAGTATTTTTTGATATGCGATATATTTGTACATATTATCGGATAATTGGGATGATTAATGGTAATGGAGCATATATTTATATCTCACTTGTAGTTGAATGATCATATTTCATATCAAAACTCGTATGATCTCTTAGTATTAGCAAGTCTGTATAAAAGGTTTCATAATGTTATCCTTCTTATGTATCAAAAAATATATTCACGTAGTTTGTTATATTTTAAAATTAGAATATAATATTAAATAACTAGAATGAGTAACTAATATGCAATCATTAAAAAGCTTCAAAAAAAACATTCAACTTTGAAAAAAAACGACCTCGATCAAATCATATATTGTTTAACGCATCATAGATGGTTTATTTCCTAACAAATTATTATCCCATAACAATTATTTTTTAACTTCAAGATTTCTGCCAAAAATTGATGCTCTTTATCCAAATCCATGTTTGTCTTACTTATCAACAAAATTAATCACCGGTCACTCTTCTTTAAAACAAATTCGTTCTTAGAAAATGATGCTTATGTTTTTCCATTAGAACCATCCAAATAATAACATATTTGAATTTTTATAAAATATGAAATAATTACAAAAGAGTAAAAGGAAGAAATCAATTTAAAGTAAGATAAAGAAAAGTTATTCAATATACAAATTAAGAATTAGAAGTAATAATATGTCCATAAAATAATTTTGTAAGATTTTATTACAATTACTAGCAATTCTTGTACCATGAAATCCAAAATTAGAACAAAACTCAGAATGAAAAGTTCGTAACTAATTTCATATAAATTATATTTTATTAAGGAAAAGGAATAAATTATAATAAATATAATTAATGGAAAATCATTTAAAATTTAAAAATTAGAATCAATAATATCTTTATCAAATAACAATTATAAAGTTTCCTAAAAATAATAAAAGGTATTATACAAATTAAAAGGTCGATTAAAAGTAAGAAAATCCTAAAAATTACTATATAAGATTATACAATATATATATATATATATATATATATATATATATATATATATATATATATATATATATATATAATATATATATATATATATATAGATATATATATATATATATATATATATATATAGAGAGAGAGAGAGAGAGAGAGAGAGAGAGCTAGTGATTCATCCTTCTCAACATTAAGATAAGATTGTTTTTATTTTTATATCAAGAAAGAGATATTTTTCATTATGTTTTTGAGAAAAACACAACTTTGTCATTTCACATTTTTCGTACTCTCAATTTTCATAATAACTTTTAGCAGTACTATTGCTTCATCCATTACATGTAGAGGTATCAATTCTTTGACATTTATTATCCAATTCTCATACCATATAATTTATTTTTTATAAAAATTGTTTTATGTTATATTTTCAATTAAATAACAGCCCATCATTGTGTTTATTACAGACAGTAGTAGGTGTGCAATTTTACCTGATTCTAACAGTCAGGTAAAGAGACTAGTTTTTTTTTATTCAACATATATGTGACATATTGAAGTTTAATATTTTTTCCACCACATTTTCTTTTTTTCACTTATTAGGTGTAAGATTTATAATTTCATTTTTTATAGCTAAGTTTCTTAGATCTATCTCGCAACTATTTCAAATGATAAAGTTTGAAACGTAAATATATGCAAATTGTATCTTTCTTACTTGTAATATTATTTGGTTTTCTTAAATCTCAATATAAATTACTGTAGTTCCCTTATGGATTCACCTCCTTCGTGAATAAAAATTTAGGTCTTTCCATATATATTTTTTTGTGTAAAATAAAAATGATCATTGTCTTTGAATTATTTATATATAAATTAAGATTAACTATGATATTTTTGGTCAACAGGTTAAGGAAATTCAACAAGGAATTGTGTCTCACAAAAAATCAGATGCGTCAAAGGTATTGTCGTCAAGGAGGTTTCTTACCCCGATTGGATCACATGCTCCAACTTGCGTAAACAGTTGTGAAACTTGCACTCCCTGCACACCAGTTCTTGTTCCAGGGCCCCCACCAGAATCAGAGGTGTGGAAGTGTAAATGCAAGGATAAGCTATACGATCCAATTGGTTAATATTTATTGATCTTTATGTTTTAAGTAATTTTATCAATTTACGATTAATAATTGAGACTCCTCTCTATGATAAGTAGAGTCTTCTTTTCAGTTATATTTATGGGTTCTCCATGCTTATGAATGTTTGGTTTATGGGTTTTGAGTTTATTTTACACATTGAGCCTTTTCCCTCTTTTGTTGCAAAGAGTTAAATAAATTTGGGGAAAGAAATTGTGTAATGAGTTGAATATTAGTTATTTTACAATTTAAGTTTTTATTTTATTTGTTATAATAATGTGTATATTTAATTTGTATTTAATGATTAATTAAGTTTGTTAATCATAAAAAGATACAAAAGTTACAAGTAGTACCGAAATTAGTCTAAACCACCTAAAGAAAAAAGGTTGGTATTATAGAGTTTAATAATATCAATGGAATTTAAAGACAAAACTTTTTCACCTTTATCAAAAAAGAATATATTTAATTTATATATAATTTTTTACATTAAATAATTATTTTTGATATTAGTAAAAGTTTATTTCACAACAAGAAAAAAAGGCCCATATAATAGTTTATTTCAAAAAAGTAAAATATTTAAAATAAAAAAATTATTTATTTAAAAAATATATTTCCCAAATTTTATTTTTACAAATAATTTATTATGTCAAAGAAAAATTTAATTAATTGGATAAATGTATTTTACAAAATTAAATAAAAAAATGTTGATAACATAAAAGCCCAAAAATTAGTACAAAAAAGTTCACCTAAATACAAACTTTATTTTACAAATTTACTATATCTCTAATATTTTTGTTAAGCTTAAATAAGTCCTTTTCTTTTCTAAAAACATAGATAAAATAAATATAATCAATTTAATAAAGGATATAAGGAAAGCGAGAATCGACACAAAGATTCATACCTGATATCTATACCACTCCCAATAAATATAATCAAGTAATTCATCAATTCGAGCTACTGGTAATTGGAAAATATGCTCATTATATCAAAATGTTGGTTGAGTATAGTCAATCTTTTGAGAAATTCATCCACAACTAAGCTAAATTAAAGATAAAATTAAAGGGAACCTTCATAATATTACTCTTTTACAAAGAGGATAAATATTTTCACAAATACGAGTGAAATATCTTTCAATTTAAGGATGTAATACTTTGCCAAAATATTCACATGGATTCTAATAATAATTTTGTAGAAGATGTCTTTAAGATTCTATATTAACTTAAAGCCACTTAAATGGTAAGCTCATTGTACTATTAATAGTATTTTTTGATATGCGATATATTTGTACATATTATCGGATAATTGGGATGATTAATGGTAATGGAGCATTTATTTATATCTCACTTGTAGTTGAATGATCATATTTCATATCAAAACTCGTATGATCTCTTAGTATTAGCAAGTCTGTATAAAAGGTTTCATAATGTTATCCTTCTTATGTATCAAAAAATATATTCACGTAGTTTGTTATATTTTAAAATTAGAATATAATATTAAATAACTAGAATGAGTAACTAATATGCAATCATTAAAAAGCTTCAAAAAAAACATTCAACTTTGAAAAAAAACGACCTCGATCAAATCATATATTGTTTAACGCATCATAGATGGTTTATTTCCTAACAAATTTTTATCCCATAACAATTATTTTTTAACTTCAAGATTTCAGCCAAAAATTGATGCTCTTTATCCAAATCCATGTTTGTCTTACTTATCAACAAAATTAATCACCGGTCACTCTTCTTTAAAACAAATTCGTTCTTAGAAAATGATGCTTATGTTTTTCCATTAGAACCATCCAAATAATAACATATTTGAATTTTTATAAAATATGAAATAATTACAAAAGAGTAAAAGGAAGAAATCAATTTAAAGTAAGATAAAGAAAAGTTATTCAATATACATATTAAGAATTAGAAGTAATAATATGTCCATAAAATAATTTTGTAAGATTTTATTACAATTACTAGCAATTCTTGTACCATGGAAATCCAAAATTAGAACAAAACTCAGAATGAAAAGTTCGTAACTAATTTCATATAAATTATATTTTATTAAGGAAAAGGAATAAATTATAATAAATATAATTAATGGAAAGTCATTTAAAATTTAAAAATTAGAATCAATAATATCTTTATCAAATAACAATTATAAAGTTTCCTATAAATAATAAAAGGTATTATACAAATTAAAAAGGTCGACTTAAAAGTAAGAAAATCATAAAAATTACTATATAAGATTATACAATATATATATAAATATAGAGAGAGAGATATAGTGATTCATCCTTCTCAACATTAAGATAAGATAGTTTTTATTTTTATATAGAGAAAGAGATATTTTTCATTATGTTTTTGAGAAAAACACAACTTTGTCATTTCACATTTTTCGTACTCTCAATTTTCATAATAACTTTTAGCAGTACTATTGCTTCATCCATTACATGTAGAGGTATCAATTCTTTGACATTTATTATCCAATTCTCATACCATATAATTTATTTTTTAAATAAAAATTGTTTTATGTTATATTTTCAATTAAATAACAGCCCATCATTGTGTTTATTACAGACAGTAGTAGGTGTGCAACTTTACCTGATTCTAACAGTCAGGTATAGAGACTAGTTTTTTTTATTCAACATATATGTGACATATTGAAGTTTAATATTTTTTCCACCACATTTTCTTTTTTTCACTTATTAGGTGTAAGATTTATAATTTCATTTTTTATAGCTAAGTTTCTTAGATCTATCTCGCAACTATTTCAAATGATAAAGTTTGAAACCTAAATATATGCAAATTGTATGTTTCTTACTTGTAATATTATTTGGTTTTCTTAAATCTCAAAATAAATTACTGCAGTTCCCTTATGAATTCACCTCCTTCATGAATAAAAATTTAGGTCTTTCCATATATATATTTTTTTGTAAAATAAAAATGATTATTGTCTTTCAATTATTTATATATAAATTAAGATTAACTATGATATTTTTGGTCAACAGGTTAAGGAAATTCAACAAGGAATTGTGTCTCACAAAAAATCAGATGCGTCAAAGGTATTGTCGTCAAGGAGGTTTCTTACCCCGATTGGATCACATGCTCCAACTTGCGTAAACAGTTGTGAAACTTGCACTCCCTGCACACCAGTTCTTGTTCCAGGGCCCCCACCAGAATCAGAGGTGTGGAAGTGTAAATGCAAGGATAAGCTATACGATCCAATTGGTTAATATTTATTGATCTTTATGTTTTAAGTAATTTTATCAATTTACGATTAATAATTGAGACTCCTCTCTATGATAAGTAGAGTCTTCTTTTCAGTTATATTTATGGGTTCTCCATGCTTATGAATGTTTGGTTTATGAGTTTTGAGTTTATTTTACACATTGAGCCTTTTCCCTCTTTTGTTGCAAAGAGTTAAATAAATTTGGGGAAAGAAATTGTGTAATGAGTTGAATATTAGTTATTTTACAATTTAAGTTTTTATTTTATTTGTTATAATAATGTGTATATTTAATTTGTATTTAATGATTAATTAAGTTTGTTAATCATAAAGACGTTAGTATCAAAATTAGTCTAAACCACCTAAAGAAAAAAGGTTAGTATTATAGAGTCTTAATAATATCAATGAAATTTAAAGACAAAATTTTTTCACCTTTATCAGAAAAGAATATATTTAATTTATATATAATTTTTTACATTAAATAATTATTTTTGATATTAGTAAAAGTTTATTTCACAACAAGGAAAAAAAGGCCCATATAATAGTTTATTTCAAAAAAGTAAAATATTTAAAATTAAAAAATTTATTTCCCAAATTTTATTTTTACAAATAATTTATTATGTCAAAGAAAAATTTAATTAATTCGATAAATGTATTTTACAAAATTAAATAAAAAAATGTTGATAACATAAAAGCCCAAAAATTAGTACAAAAAAATTCACCTAAACACAAACTTTATTTTACAAATTTACTATATCTATAATATTTGTGTTAAGCTTAAATAAGTCCTTTTCTTTGCTAAAAACATAGATAAAATAAATATAATCAATTTAATAAAGGATATAAGGAAAGCGAGAATCGACACAAAGATTCATACCTGATATCTATACCACTCCCAATAAATATAATCAAGTAATTCATCAATTCGAGCTACTGGTAATTGGAAAATATGCTCATTATATCAAAATGTTGGTTGAGTATAGTCAATCTTTTGAGAAATTCATCCACAACTAAGCTAAATTAAAGATAAAATTAAAGGGAACCTTCATAATATTACTCTTTTACAAAGAGGATAAATATTTTCATAAATACGAGTGAAATATCTTTCAATTTAAGGATGTAATACTTTGCCAAAATATTCACATGGTTTCTAATAATAATTTTGTAGAAGATGTCTTTAAGATTCTATATTAACTTAGAGCCACTTAAATGGTAAGCGCATTGTACTATTAATAGTATTTTTTGATATGCGGTATATTTGTACATATTATCGGATAATTGGGATGATTAATGGTAATGGAGCATATATTTATATCTCACTTGTAGTTGAATGATCATATTTCATATCAAAACTCGTATGATCTCTTAGTATTAGCAAGTCTGTATAAAAGGTTTCATAATGTTATCCTTCTTATGTATCAAAAAATATATTCACGTAGTTTGTTATATTTTAAAATTAGAATATAATATTAAATAACTAGAATGAGTAACTCATATGCAATCATTAAGAAGTTTCAAAAAAACATTCAACTTTGAAAAAAAACGACCTCGATCAAATCATATATTGTTTAACGCATTACAGATGGTTGATTTCCTAACAAATTATTGTCCCATAAAAATTATTTTTTAATTTCAAGATTTCTACCCAAAAATTGATGCTCTTTATCCAAATCCATGTTTGCCTTAGTTATTAACAAAATTAATCACCGGTCACTCTTCTTTAAAACAAATTCGTTCTTAGAAAATGATGCTTATGTTTTTCCATTAGAACCATCCAAATAATAACATATTTGAATTTTTATAAAATATTAAATAATTACAAAAGAGTAAAAGGAAGAAATCAATTTAAAGTAAGATAAAGAAAAGTTATTCATATTTATTAATTATATTATTTTCTTAGCCCCTAAGTTTGTTAGAGGGTATTTTAGTATTTTTATCCTATTCTAGTAACCCTAGTTTTAGCTTATAAATAGGGTGACAATCATTGTAACTTTTATCATGTTTAGTAGCCGTCATTCTCTTAATAGAATATTCATCTTTCATTCTACCTTTGCACCAACAATTGGTATCTAGAGCTCCGGTTCGGATTCATTGGGAAACACGGGAAACACGAGTGAACGTGAGGTCTTGTGCGTTTGATTTTGATTCTTAGATTCGTGTTGAATCTTGAACAAAATCTGATCAGAATTTTAATTCTGTGGGTTGGGAAACACTGTGTGAGAAATTTGAGTGTACTGTGCAAGGTAGAAAGATGAACGGAAACGGCAACATGAACACCAAACTTTCAGTATTTGACGGTAAAAACTGGAATCGTTGGATGATCCAAATGCGTGTACTGTTCGGTGCTCAGGATGTTCTAGATCTTGTCACTGATGGTTATGTTCCGGTAGCAGCAGATGCGACGGATGAACAGAAAAACGCGCAGAAGGAAGTAAGGAAGAAGGATCAGAAAGCATTGTTCTTCATTCATCAATGTGTTGATGTAAATGTGTTTGAGAAGATTGCAGATTCAACGACAGCAAAGGCTGCGTGGGACACACTGGTTAGATGTTATGGTGGTGACGCATCAGTGAAGAAGGTGAAGCTTCAGTCCTTGAGAAAGCAATATGAGAATCTCAACATGAAGAATAATGAGAAAGTTTCTGAATACATCTCCAGAGTGATTCTGATCACTAATGAGATGAAAGCGTGTGGAGAAACTCTTTCTGAAGAAACAATCATGGAGAAGGTATTGAGATCCCTTACCTGTCAATTTGATTACATTGTGGTAGCAATAGAACATTCCAAAGATCTGAGCACCATGAGAATTGAAGAGCTGCAGAGCAGTCTAGAAGCGCAGGAGTTGCGTTTAACTGAGAGAACTTCTGAAAGGGAAGTAGAGCAGCAGGCTCTGAAAGCAACTTCTGATAGGAGGTATCAGAAGCAGTCAGAAGTCAGGAGAAGATCTGATGGTGGTCAGAAGTCAGAAAGCTCAACCTCTGATAGACAAAAGAATGCTCAGAAGGGAAAAGAGAAGTATGACAAGAAGAAAATCCAATGTTTACTGCTGTAAGAAGTTTGGTCACTTTGCTAGAGACTGTTGGTCAAACAAGGAGAGAAAATCAGAAGAAGCAAATATAGCCAGAAGTTCTGATGACGAATCTGTGCTATTGATGGCCTCTGAATCTGATGATATGAATCTGATAGACTGGTGGTATATGGACACTGGCTGTTCAAATCATCTTACTGGAAACAAGAAATGGCTGGTTGACTTTGACTCTGAAAAGAGGACAAAGATCAGATGTGCTGATGACAAATATCTTAATGCAGAAGGCATGGGAAATGTCAGAGTGATTCTGAACAATGGGAAAACAGCATTGATTCAGAACGTGTGGTATGTACCTGGCATCAGAAGCAATCTGATGAGTGTGGGACAATTAATTGAGAAAGGCTTTTCAGTTACCATGAAGGACAATCTTCTGAAGCTGTATGACTGCAATCAGAAGTTGATTATGGAGTCAGAACAGGGAAGGAATAGAACATTCAAGGTGAATGTCAGAACTGCAGACTCAGAATGTCTTAGTGCAACAAGTGCTGAGAAGGAGAGTGAGTTGTGGCACAGAAGATTTGGTCATTTGAATTTCAGAAGCTTAAAACATCTGAATTCAAAGAAGTTGGTACATGGAATTCCTGCAATTAAGAAGCCTGAAAAGTCATGCAAAGTTTGCATGGAAGGAAAACAACCACGATTGCCATTTGCGTCAGAAACTGCTCCAAGAGCAAAATATGCCTTGGGAGTTGTACATTCTGATGTGTGTGGTCCATTTCCAGTAGCATCGATTGGAGGGAATAAATACTTTGTGTTATTTGTTGATGAATTCACAAGAATGACATGGGTATCCCTTATTAAGTTTAAACACGGGGTGTTTGATGAATTCAAGAAGTTCAGAATGAAGGCTGAGAATCAGAGTGGTCAGAAGTTGAAGATTCTTAGAACTGACGGTGGAGGTGAGTATAACTCCAAAGAGTTCCAGAAGTTCTGTGAGGAGAATGGAATTGAGCATGAGGTTACTGCTCCTTATACCCCTCAACACAATGGTCTTGCTGAAAGAAGAAACCGCACTTTGCTTGATATGGTGAGAAGCATGCTAAAGGAGAAGAAACTTCCTCAGAAGCTCTGGGGAGAAGCTGTTGCCACTGCAACGTATGTACTCAACCGATGTCCTACGAAGAAGTTGAAGGAAATAGTTCCAATACAGAAGTGGACTGGAGATAAGCAAAGTGTTAGTCATCTGAAGGTGTTTGGTTCTGTTTGCTATAAACATGTTCCAGAAGCCAGAAGACAGAAGCTGGATGATAGAAGCAAAGTGATGATTCTGATAGGGTACCACAGTACAGGTGCTTACAAGCTCTATTGTCCAGAAACCAATAAAATTGAATTCAGCAGAGATGTGATTGTGAAGGAATCAGAAGTTTGGAATTGGGATAAGTCTCAATCTGATTCTGATGTTAGAACTTCTGAAGAAAGGTCAGAGTTAAGAATTTCTGAAGTTGGAGTAAACTCTGACGTTGATTCTGATTCTGATAGTGATTCTGACTCTGGAGACGACTCAGAAGATGAAGTTGACTCTGATGATCCAGACTCTGATGGTAATCCAGATTCTGATGGCAATTCAGACTCTGGAAATATGCCAGACTCTGAAGATGGTCAAGGCTCTGGAGGAAGTCAACCATCTGAAGCTAGAAACTCTGAAGCTCAAGACTCTGAACAAGTTCAGAGACCACAAAGAATCAGAAACATCCCCAGAAGATATGCAGAATTTGACATGCTGCAAGACACTGAAGTAGACTCTGAAGGAGAAGTTATTCAGTGTGCCATGTTAGTAGACTCTGAACCCATAAGTACAGAAGAGGCTCTTAAGCAGAAGCTCTGGCTGAAGGCCATGAACGAAGAACTTGATGCTATAGAGAGAAACAAGACTTGGAAGCTGACAGAACTTCCAAAAGACAAGAAAGCCATCAGCGTCAGATGGGTTTTCAAGCAGAAGTTAAAGCCAGATGGTTCAATTGGCAAACATAAAGCAAGGTTGGTAGCCAGAGGATTTCTACAGAAACCTGGGTTGGATTACTCTGAAGTGTTTGCACCTGTAGCAAGACATGAAACAATCAGAATGGTGATTGCAATAGCTGCTAACAGGAATTGGCCTCTGATGCATTTAGATGTAAAATCTGCATTTCTGAACGGTCCATTAGAAGAAGAAGTTTACGTGTCACAACCTCCTGGATTTGTGAAAAAGAATCAGGAAGGGATGGTGTACAGATTATACAAAGCTCTATATGGATTGAAACAAGCGCCCAGAGCTTGGAATCAGAAGATTGATTCATTTTTCATAAAGCAAGGCTTTCAGAAATGTGAGATGGAGTACGGTGTCTATGTTCAGCATACTTCTGAAGGAAATATGACTCTGGTATGTTTATATGTTGATGATATACTGCTGACTGGAAGTTCTGAACAGGAGATAGCCAAGTTCAAGAAAGTTCTGATGAATGAATTCGAAATGACTGATCTAGGCAAAATGACATACTTTCTAGGGATGGAATTCAGATACTCTGAGAAAGGTATTATTTTGCATCAGCTCAAGTATGAATTAGAACTTCTGAAAAGATTTGAACTGAAGAATGGTAAGATTGCTGTCACACCTTCTGATACAAATCAGAAACTGGATTCTGACTCTGATGGAAAGGATGTGGACGCTACAACCTTCAAACAGTTGGTTGGTTCTCTGAGGTATTTGTGCAATACCAGACCTGATATTTGCTATTCAGTTGGGATGGTTAGTAGGTTCATGAGTAAACCTAAGTGGTCCCATTACCAAGCTGCTGTCAGGATTCTGAGGTATATCAAGGGAACTCTGAGGTATGGAGTATTATTTCCTTCTGGAAGAAAGGATGAGTCAGAACTTCTGAGTTATTCAGATTCTGATTGGTGTGGAGACAGAGTTGACAGAAGAAGTACGTCTGGGTACTTATACAAATTTCTGGGTTCTTGGTGTTCCAAGAAGCAACCTGTTGTGGCATTGTCAACTTGTGAAGCTGAATACATTGCAGGTTCTGTTACTGCATGCCAAGCTGTGTGGATTCTGAATCTATTGCAGGATCTGAAGATTAAAGTAAACAAACCTCTGAAGCTGATGAATGACAACAAGTCTGCAATCAATCTTGCCAGAAACCCAGTGTTGCATGGGAGAAGCAAGCACATTGAGACCAAGTATCATTTTCTGAGACATCAAGTCCAGAGGGGAGTGTTAGAAGTTGTACACTGCAGCACTCAGAAACAGTTGGCAGATGTTCTGACGAAAGCTATCAAGACTGATCAATTCCTCAGATTAAGGGATGAAATTGGTGTTACAAGCTTTGATGGAATATCAATTAAAGGATGGTATTAGAAGTAATTCATATTTATTAATTATATTATTTTCTTAGCCCCTAAGTCTGTATAAAAGGTTTCATAATGTTATCCTTCTTATGTCAAAAAACACGTAGTTTGTTATATTTTAAATAGGATATAATCATTGTAACTTTTATCATGATTAGTAGCCGTCATTCTCTTAAAAGAATATTCATCTTTCATTCTATGTTTTCCATTGCACCAACCAATTCAATATACAAATTAAGAATTAGAAGTAATAATATGTCCATAAAATAATTTTGTAAGATTTTATTACAATTACTAGCAATTCTTGTACCATGAAAATCCAAAATTAGAACAAAACTCAGAATGAAAAGTTCGTAACTAATTTCATATAAATTATATTTATTAAGGAAAAGGAATAAATTATAATAAAATAATTATGGAAAATCATTTAAAATTAAAAATTAGAATCAATAATATCTTTATCAAATAACAATTATAAAGTTTCCTATAAATAATAAAAGGTATTATACAAAATAAAAAGGTCGACTTAAAAGTAAGAAAATCCTAAAAATTACTATATAAGATTATACATATATATATATATATATATATATATATATATATATATATAGATATATATATATATATATATCTATATAAATATATATATATATATATATAATTATATAGAGAGAGAGAGAGAGAGAGAGAGAGAGAGAGAGAGAGAGAGAGAGAGAGGAGAGAGAGAGAGAGAGAGAGAGGAGAGATAGAGATTCATCCTTCTCAACATTAAGATAAGATAGTTTTATTTTATATAGAGAAAGAGATATTTTCATTATGTTTTGAGAAAAACACAACTTTGTCATTTCACAATTTTCATACTCTCAATTTTCATAATAACTTTTAGCAGTACTATTGCTTCATCCATTACATGTAGAGGTATCAATTCTTTGACATTTATTATCCAATTCTCATACCATATAATTTATTTTTAAATAAAAATTGTTTTATGTTATATTTTCAATTAAATAACAGCCCATCATGTGTTTATTACAGACAGTAGTAGGTGTGCAATTTTACCTGATTCTAACAGTCAGGTAAAGAGACTAGTTTTTTTTATTCAACATATATGTGACATATTGAAGTTTAATATTTTTTCCACCACATTTTCTTTTTTCACTTATTAGGTGTAAGATTTATAATTTCATTTTTTATAGCTAAGTTTCTTAGATCTATCTCGCAACTATTTCAAATGATAAAGTTTGAAACCTAAATATATGCAAATTGTATGTTTCTTACTTGTAATATTATTTGGTTTTCTTAAATCTCAAAATAAATTACTGCAGTTCCCTTATGAATTCACCTCCTTCATGAATAAAAATTTAGGTCTTTCCATATATATCTTTTTTGTAAAATAAAAATGATCATTGTCTTTCAATTATTTATATATAAATTAAGATTAACTATGATATTTTGGTCAACAGGTTAAGGAAATTCAACAAGGAATTGTGTCTCACAAAAAATCAGATGCGTCAAAGGTATTGTCGTCAAGGAGGTTTCTTACCCCGATTGGATCACATGCTCCAACTTGCGTAAACAGTTGTGAAACTTGCACTCCCTGCACACCAGTTCTTGTTCCAGGGCCCCCACCAGAATCAGAGGTGTGGAAGTGTAAATGCAAGGATAAGCTATACGATCCAATGGTTAATATTTATTGATCTTTATGTTTTAAGTAATTTTATCAATTTACGATTAATAATTGAGACTCCTCTCTATGATAAGTAGAGTCTTCTTTTCAGTTATATTTATGGGTTCTCCATGCTTATGAATGTTTGGTTTATGAGTTTTGAGTTTATTTTACACATTGAGCCTTTTCCCTCTTTTGTTGCAAAGAGTTAAATAAATTTGGGGAAAGAAATTGTGTAATGAGTTGAATATTAGTTATTTTACAATTTAAGTTTTATTTTATTGTTATAATAATGTGTATATTTAATTTGTATTTAATGATTAATAAGTTTGTTATCATAAAGAGGTTAGTATCAAATTAGTCTAAACCACCTAAAGAAAAAAGGTTGGTATTATAGAGTTAATAATATCAATGAAATTTAAAGACAAAATTTTTCACCTTTATCAAAAAAGAAATATTTAATTTATATATAATTTTTTACATTAAATAATTATTTTTGATATTAGTAAAAGTTTATTTCACAACAAGAAAAAAAGGCCCATATAATAGTTTATTTCAAAAAGTAAAATATTTAAAATTAAAAAATTATTTATTTAAAAAAATTATTTCCCAAATTTTATTTTTACAAATAATTATTATGTCAAAGAAAAATTTAATTAATTCGATAAATGTATTTTACAAAATTAAATAAAAAAATGTTGATAACATAAAAGCCCAAAAATTAGTACAAAAAAATTCACCTAACACAAACTTTATTTTACAAATTTACTATATCTCTAATATTTTTGTTAAGCTTAAATAAGTCCTTTTCTTTGCTAAAAACATAGATAAATAAATATAATCAATTTAATAAAGGATATAAGGAAAGCGAGAATCGACACAAAGATTCATACCTGATATCTATACCACTCCCATAAATATAATCAAGTAATTCATCAATTCGAGCTACTGGTAATTGGAAAATATGCTCATTATATCAAAATGTTGGTTGAGTATAGTCAATCTTTTGAGAAATTCATCCACAACTAAGCTAAATTAAAGATAAAATTAAAGGGAACCTTCATAATATTACTCTTTTACAAAGAGGATAAATATTTTCACAAATACGAGTGAAATATCTTTCAATTTAAGGATGTAATACTTTGCCAAAATATTCACATGGTTTCTAATAATAATTTTGTAGAAGATGTCTTTAAGATTCTATATTAACTTAAAGCCACTTAAATGGTAAGCGCATTGTACTATTAATAGTATTTTTTGATATGCGGTATATTTGTACATATTATCGGATAATTGGGATGATTAATGGTAATGGAGCATATATTTATATCTCACTTGTAGTTGAATGATCATATTTCATATCAAAACTCGTATGATCTCTTAGTATTAGCAAGTCTGTATAAAAGGTTTCATAATGTTATCCTTCTTATGTATCAAAAAATATATTCACGTAGTTTGTTATATTTTAAAATTAGAATATAATATTAAATAACTAGAATGAGTAACTAATATGCAATCATTAAAAAGTTTCAAAAAAACATTCAACTTTGAAAAAACACGACCTCGATCAAATCATATATTGTTTAACGCATTACAGATGGTTGATTTCCTAACAAATTATTGTCCCATAACAAATATTTTTTAATTTCAAGATTTCTGCCAAAAATTGATGCTCTTTATCCAAATCCATGTTTGCCTTAGTTACTAACAAAATTAATCACCGGTCACTCTTCTTTAAAACAAATTCGTTCTTAGAAAATGATGCTTATGTTTTTCCATTAGAACCATCCAAATAATAACATATTTGAATTTTTATAAAATATTAAATAATTACAAAAGAGTAAAAGGAAGAAATCAATTTAAAGTAAGATAAAGAAAAGTTATTCAATATACAAATTAAGAATTAGAAGTAATAATATGTCCATAAAATAATTTTGTAAGATTTTATTACAATTACTAGCAATTCTTGTACCATGAAAATCCAAAATTAGAACAAAACTCAGAATGAAAAGTTCGTAACTAATTTCATATAAATTATATTTTATTAAGGAAAAGGAATAAATTATAATAAATATAATTAATGGAAAATCATTTAAAATATTAAAATTAGAATCAATAATATCTTTATCAAATAACAATTATAAAGTTTCCTATAAATAATAAAAGGTATTATACAAATTAAAAAGGTCGACTTAAAAGTAAGAAAATCCTAAAAATTACTATATAAGATATATATAATATATATATATACTATAATATATATATATATATATATAGATATATATATATATATATATATATATATATATATAGAGAGAGAGAGAGAGAGAGATAGATATATATAGAGAGAGAGAGAGAGAGAGAGAGAGAGAGAGAGAGAGAGAGAGAGAGAGAGAGAGATTGATCATTTTCTCAACATTAAGATAAGATAGTTTTTATTTTTATATAGAGAAAGAGATATTTTTCATTATGTTTTTGAGAAAAACACAATTTGTCATTTCACATTTTTCATACTCTCAATTTTCATAATAACTTTTAGCAGTACTATTGCTTCATCCATTACATGTAGAGGTATCAATTCTTTGACATTTATTATCCAATTCTCATACCATATAATTTTATTTTTTAAATAAAAATTGTTTTATGTTTTATTTTCAATTAAATAACAGCCCATCATTGTGTTTAATACAGACAGTAGTAGGTGTGCAATTTTACCTGATTCTAACCGTCAGGTAAAGAGACTAGTTTTTTTTATTCAACATATATGTGACATATTGAAGTTTAATATTTTTTCCACCACATTTTCTTTTTTTCACCTATTAGGTGTAAGATTCATAATTTCATTTTTTATGGCTAAGTTTCATAGATCTATCTCGCAACTATTTCAAATGATAAAGTTTGAAACCTAAATATATGCAATTTTGTATGTTTCTTACTTGTAATATTATTTGGTTTTCTTAAATCTCAAAATAAATTACTGCAGTTCCCTTATGAATTCACCTCCTTCATGAATAAAAATTTAGGTCTTTCCATATATATCTTTTTTTGTAAAATAAAAATGATCATTGTCTTTCAATTATTTATATATAAATAAGATTAACTATGATATTTTTGGTCAACAGGTTAAGGAAATTCAACAAGGAATTGTGTCTCACAAAAAATCAGATGCGTCAAAGGTATTGTCGTCAAGGAGGTTTCTTACCCCGATTGGATCACATGCTCCAACTTGCGTAAACAGTTGTGAAACTTGCACTCCCTGCACACCAGTTCTTGTTCCAGGGCCCCCACCAGAATCAGAGGTGTGGAAGTGTAAATGCAAGGATAAGCTATACGATCCAATTGGTTAATATTTATTGATCTTTATGTTTTAAGTAATTTTATCAATTTACGATTAATAATTGAGACTCCTCTCTATGATAAGTAGAGTCTTCTTTTCAGTTTATTTATGGGTTCTCCATGCTTATGAATGTTTGGTTTATGGGTTTTGAGTTTATTTTACACATTGAGCCTTTTCCCTCTTTTGTTGCAAAGAGTTAAATAAATTTGGGGAAAGAAATTGTGTAATGAGTTGAATATTAGTTATTTTACAATTTAAGTTTTTATTTTATTTGTTATAATAATGTGTATATTTAATTTGTATTTAATGATTAATTAAGTTTGTTAATCATAAAGAAGTTAGTAGTCAAAATTAGTCTAAACCACCTAAAGAAAAAAGGTTGTATTATAGAGTTTAATAATATCAATGGAATTTAAAGACAAAATTTTTTCACCTTTATCAAAAAAGAATATATTTAATTTATATATTAATTTTTACATTAAATAATTATTTTGATATTAGTAAAAGTTTATTTCACACCAGGAAAAAAAGGCCCATATAATAGTTTATTTCAAAAAAGTAAAATATTTAAAATTATTTAAAAATTATTTCCCAAATTTTATTTTTACAAATAATTTATTATGTCAAAGAAAAATTTAATTAATTGGATAAATGTATTTTACAAAATTAAATAAAAAAATGTTGATAATATAAAAGCCCAAAAATTAGTACAAAAAAGTTCATCTAAATACAAATTTTATTTTACAAATTTACTATATCTCTAATATTTTTGTTAAGCTTAAATAAGTCCTTTTCTTTGCTAAAAACATAGATAAAATAAATATAATCAATTTAATAAAGGATATAAGGAAAGCGAGAATCGACACAAAGATTCATACCTGATATCTATACCACTCCCAATAAATATAATCAAGTAATTCATCAATTCGAGCTACTGGTAATTGGAAAATATGCTCATTATATCAAAATGTTGGTTGAGTATAGTCAATCTTTTGAGAAATTCATCCACAACTAAGCTAAATTAAAGATAAAATTAAAGGGAACCTTCATAATATTACTCTTTTACAAAGAGGATAAATATTTTCACAAATACGAGTGAAATATCTTTCAATTTAAGGATGTAATACTTTGCCAAAATATTCACATGGTTTCTAATAATAATTTTGTAGAAGATGTCTTTAAGATTCTATATTAACTTAAAGCCACTTAAATGGTAAGCGCATTGTACTATTAATAGTATTTTTTGATATGCGATATATTTGTACATATTATCGGATAATTGGGATGATTAATGGTAATGGAGCATATATTTATATCTCACTTGTAGTTGAATGATCATATTTCATATCAAAACTCGTATGATCTCTTAGTATTAGCAAGTCTGTATAAAAGGTTTCATAATGTTATCCTTCTTATGTATCAAAAAATATATTCACGTAGTTTGTTATATTTTAAAATTAGAATATAATATTAAATAACTAGAATGAGTAACTAATATGCAATCATTAAAAAGCTTCAAAAAAACATTCAACTTTGAAAAAAAACGACCTCGATCAAATCATATATTGTTTAACGCATCACAGATGGTTGATTTCCTAACAAATTATTATCCCATAACAATTATTTTTAACTTCAAGATTTCTGCCAAAAATTGATGCTCTTTATCCAAATCCATGTTTGTCTTACTTATCAACAAAATTAATCACCGGTCACTCTTCTTTAAAACAAATTCGTTCTTAGAAAATGATGCTTATGTTTTTCCATTAGAACCATCCAAATAATAACATATTTGAATTTTTATAAAATATGAAATAATTACAAAAGAGTAAAAGGAAGAAATCAATTTAAAGTAAGATAAAGAAAAGTTATTCAATATACAAATTAAGAATTAGAAGTAATAATATGTCCATAAAATAATTTTGTAAGATTTTATTACAATTACTAGCAATTCTTGTACCATGAAAATCCAAAATTAGAACAAAACTCAGAATGAAAAGTTCGTAACTAATTTCATATAAATTATATTTTATTAAGGAAAAGGAATAAATTATAATAAATATAATTAATGGAAAATCATTTAAAATATTAAAATTAGAATCAATAATATCTTTATCAAATAACAATTATAAAGTTTCCTATAAATAATAAAAGGTATTATACAAATAAAAAGGTCGACTTAAAATAAGAAAATCTAAAAATTACTATATAAGATTATACTATATATATAATATAAAATATATATATATATATATATATATATATAGATATATATATCTATATATATATATAGATATATATATATATATAATATATATATATATATAGATATATATATATATATATATATATATATATATAGAGAGAGAGAGAGAGAGAGAGAGAGAGAGAGAGAGAGAGAGAGAGAGAGAGAGAGAGAGAGAGAGAGATAGTGATTCATCCTTCTCAACATTAAGATAAGATAGTTTATTTTTATATAGAGAAGAGATATTTTTCATTATGTTTTTGAGAAAAACACAATTTGTCATTTCACATTTTTCATACTCTCAATTTTCATAATAACTTTTAGCAGTACTATTGCTTCATCCATTACATGTAGAGGTATCAATTCTTTGACATTTATTATCCAATTCTCATACCATATAATTTATTTTTTAAATAAAAATTGTTTTATGTTATATTTTCAATTAAATAACAGCCCATCATTGTGTTTATTACAGACAGTAGTAGGTGTGCAATTTTACCTGATTCTAACAGTCAGGTAAAGAGACTAGTTTTTTTTATTCAACATATATGTGACATATTGAAGTTTAATATTTTTTCCACCACATTTTCTTTTTTTCACCTATTAGGTGTAAGATTATAATTTCATTTTTATAGCTAAGTTTCTTAGATCTATCTCGCAACTATTTCAAATGATAAAGTTTGAAACCTAAATATATGCAAATTGTATGTTTCTTACTTGTAATATTATTTGGTTTTCTTAAATCTCAAAATAAATTACTGCAGTTCCCTTATGAATTCACCTCCTTCATGAATAAAAATTTAGGTCTTTCCATATATATCTTTTTTTGTAAAATAAAAATGATCATTGTCTTTCAATTATTTATATATAAATTAAGATTAACTATGATATTTTTGGTCAACAGGTTAAGGAAATTCAACAAGGAATTGTGTCTCACAAAAAATCAGATGCGTCAAAGGTATTGTCGTCAAGGAGGTTTCTTACCCCGATTGGATCACATGCTCCAACTTGCGTAAACAGTTGTGAAACTTGCACTCCCTGCACACCAGTTCTTGTTCCAGGGCCCCCACCAGAATCAGAGGTGTGGAAGTGTAAATGCAAGGATAAGCTATACGATCCAATTGGTTAATATTTATTGATCTTTATGTTTTAAGTAATTTTATCAATTTACGATTAATAATTGAGACTCCTCTCTATGATAAGTAGAGTCTTCTTTTCAGTTATATTTATGGGTTCTCCATGCTTATGAATGTTTGGTTTATGAGTTTTGAGTTTATTTTACACATTGAGCCTTTTCCCTCTTTTGTTGCAAAGAGTTAAATAAATTTGGGGAAAGAAATTGTGTAATGAGTTGAATATTAGTTATTTTACAATTTAAGTTTTTATTTTATTTGTTATAATAATGTGTATATTTAATTTGTATTTAATGATTAATTAAGTTTGTTAATCATAAAAAGATACAAAAGTTACAAGTAGTACCAAAATTATTCTAAACCACCTAAAGAAAAAAGGTTGGCATTATAGAGTTTACTAATATCAATGGAATTGAAAGACAAAGTTTTTTCACCTTTATCAAAAAAGAATATATTTAATTTATATATAATTTTTTACATTAAATAATTATTTTTGATATTAGTAAAAGTTTATTTCACAACAAGAAAAAAAAAGGCCCATATAATAGTTTATTTCAAAAAAGTAAATATTTAAAATTAAAAAAATTATTTATTTAAAAAATATTTCCAAATTTTATTTTTACAAATAATTTATTATGTCAAAGAAAAATTTAATTAATTGGATAAATGTATTTTACAAAATTAAATAAAAAAATGTTGATAACATAAAAGCCCAAAAATTAGTAAAAAAAGTTCACCTAAATACAAACTTTATTTTACAAATTTACTATATCTCTAATATTTTTGTTAAGCTTAAATAAGTCCTTTTCTTTGCTAAAAACATAGATAAAATAAATATAATCAATTTAATAAAGGATATAAGGAAAGCGAGAATCGACACAAAGATTCATACCTGATATCTATACCACTCCCAATAAATATAATCAAGTAATTCATCAATTCGAGCTACTGGTAATTGGAAAATATGCTCATTATATCAAAATGTTGGTTGAGTATAGTCAATCTTTTGAGAAATTCATCCACAACTAAGCTAAATTAAAGATAAAATTAAGGGAACCTTCATAATATTACTCTTTTACAAAGAGGATAAATATTTTCACAAATACGAGTGAAATATCTTTCAATTTAAGGATGTAATACTTTGCAAAAATATTCGCATGGTTTCTAATAATAATTTTGTAGAAGATGTCTTTAAGATTCTATATTAACTTAAAGCCACTTAAATGGTAAGCGCATTGTACTATTAATAGTATTTTTTGATATGCGATATATTTGTACATATTATCGGATAATTGGGATGATTAATGGTAATGGAACATATTTTTATATCTCACTTGTAGTTGAATGATCATATTTCATATCAAAACTCGTATGATCTCTTAGTATTAGCAAGTCTGTATAAAAGGTTTCATAATGTTATCCTTCTTATGTATAAAAAAATATATTCACGTAGTTTGTTATATTTTAAAATTACCATATAATATTAAATAACTAGAATGAGTAACTAATATGCAATCATTAAAAAGCTTCAAAAAAAACATTCAACTTTGAAAAAAAATGACCTCGATCAAATCATATATTGTTTAACACATCACAGATGGTTGATTTCCTAACAAATTATTATCCCATAACAATTATTTTTTAACTTCAAGATTTCTGTCAAAAATTGATGCTCTTTATCCAAATCCATGTTTGTCTTACTTATCAACAAAATTAATTACCGGTCACTCTTCTTTAAAACAAATTCGTTCTTTGAAAATGATGCTTATGTTTTTCCATTAGAACCATCCAAATAATAACATATTTGAATTTTTATAAAATATGAAATAATTACAAAAGAGTAAAAGGAAGAAATCAATTTAAAGTAAGATAAAGAAAAGTTATTCAATATACAAATTAAGAATTAGAAGTAATAATATGTCCATAAAATAATTTTGTAAGATTTTATTACAATTACTAGCAATTCTTGTACCATGAAAATCCAAAATTAGAACAAAACTCAGAATGAAAAGTTCGTAACTAATTTCATATAAATTATATTTTATTAAGGAAAAGGAATAAATTATAATAAATATAATTAATGGAAAATCATTTAAAATTTAAAATTTAGAATCAATAATATCTTTATCAAATAACAATTATAAAGTTTCCTAAAAATAATAAAAGGTATTATACAAATTAAAAGATCGACTTAAAGTAATAAAAATTACTATATAAGATTATACATATAATAAAAGATATATATATATATATATAAAGATATATATATAGATATATATATAATATATATATATATATATATATATATCTATATATATATATATATATATATATATATATATATATATATATCTATATATATATATATATATATATATATATAGTATATATATATATATATATATATATATATATATATATATATATATATATATATATATATATATATATATATGAGAGAGAGAGAGAGAGAGAGAGAGAGAGAGAGAGAGAGAGAGAGAGAGAGTGATTCATCCTTCTCAACATTAAGATAAGATAGTTTTATTTTTATATAGAGAAAGAGATATTTTTCATTATGTTTTTGAGAAAACACAACTTTGTCATTTCACATTTTTCATACTCTCAATTTTCATAATAACTTTTAGCAGTACTATTGCTTCATCCATTACATGTAGAGGTATCAATTCTTTGACATTTATTATCCAATTCTCATACCATATAATTTATTTTTTAAATAAAAATTGTTTTATGTTATATTTTCAATTAAATAACAGCCCATCATTGTGTTTATTACAGACAGTAGTAGGTGTGCAATTTTACCTGATTCTAACAGTCAGGTAAAGAGACTAGTTTTTTTTATTCAACATATATGTGACATATTGAAGTTTAATATTTTTTCCACCACATTTTCTTTTTTTCACTTATTAGGTGTAAGATTTATAATTTCATTTTTTATAGCTAAGTTTCTTAGATCTATCTCGCAACTATTTCAAATGATAAAGTTTGAAACCTAAATATATGCAAATTGTATGTTTCTTACTTGTAATATTATTTGGTTTTCTTAAATCTCAAAATAAATTACTGCAGTTCCCTTATGAATTCACCTCCTTCATGAATAAAAATTTAGGTCTTTCCATATATATCTTTTTTTGTAAAATAAAAATGATCATTGTCTTTCAATTATTTATATATAAATTAAGATTAACTATGATATTTTTGGTCAACAGGTTAAGGAAATTCAACAAGGAATTGTGTCTCACAAAAAATCAGATGCGTCAAAGGTATTGTCGTCAAGGAGGTTTCTTACCCCGATTGGATCACATGCTCCAACTTGCGTAAACAGTTGTGAAACTTGCACTCCCTGCACACCAGTTCTTGTTCCAGGGCCCCCACCAGAATCAGAGGTGTGGAAGTGTAAATGCAAGGATAAGCTATACAATCCAATTGGTTAATATTTATTGATCTTTATGTTTTAAGTAATTTTATCAATTTACGATTAATAATTGAGACTCCTCTCTATGATAAGTAGAGTCTTCTTTTCAGTTATATTTATGGGTTCTCCATGCTTATGAATGTTTGGTTTATGAGTTTTGAGTTTATTTTACACATTGAGCCTTTTCCCTCTTTTGTTGCAAAGAGTTAAATAAATTTGGGGAAAGAAATTGTGTAATGAGTTGAATATTAGTTATTTTACAATTTAAGTTTTTATTTTATTTGTTATAATAATGTGTGTATTTAATTTGTATTTAATGATTAATTAAGTTTGTTATTCATAAAGAGGTTAGTATCAAAATTAGTCTAAACCACCTAAAGAAAAAAGGTTAGTATTATAGAGTTTAATAATATCAATGAAATTTAAAGACAAAATTTTTTCACTTTTATCAGAAAAGAATATATTTAATTTATATATAATTTTTTACATTAAATAATTATTTTTGATATTAGTAAAAGTTTATTTCACAACCAGGAAAAAAAGGCCCATATAATAGTTTATTTCAAAAAAGTAAAATATTTAAAATTAAAAAATTTATTTATTTAAAAAAAATTTATTTCCCAAATTTTATTTTTACAAATAATTTATTATGTCAAAGAAAAATTTAATTAATTCGATAAATGTATTTTACAAAATTAAATAAAAAAATGTTGATAACATAAAAGCCCAAAAATTAGTACAAAAAAATTCACCTAAACACAAACTTTATTTTACAAATTTACTATATCTATAATATTTGTGTTAAGCTTAAATAAGTCCTTTTCTTTGCTAAAAACATAGATAAAATAAATATAATCAATTTAATAAAGGATATAAGGAAAGCGAGAATCGACACAAAGATTCATACCTGATATCTATACCACTCCCAATAAATATAATCAAGTAATTCATCAATTCGAGCTACTGGTAATTGGAAAATATGCTCATTATATCAAAATGTTGGTTGAGTATAGTCAATCTTTTGAGAAATTCATCCACAACTAAGCTAAATTAAAGATAAAATTAAAGGGAACCTTCATAATATTACTCTTTTACAAAGAGGATAAATATTTTCACAAATACGAGTGAAATA
This sequence comes from Lathyrus oleraceus, assembly GCF_024323335.1. NCBI lineage: Eukaryota > Viridiplantae > Streptophyta > Magnoliopsida > Fabales > Fabaceae > Lathyrus > Lathyrus oleraceus. The sequence continues at coordinate 19,343 of NW_026112649.1, read as the reverse complement.
TCTTTCAATTTAAGGATGTAATACTTTGCCAAAATATTCACATGGTTTCTAATAATAATTTTGTAGAAGATGTCTTTAAGATTCTATATTAACTTAAAGCCACTTAAATGGTAAGCGCATTGTACTATTAATAGTATTTTTGATATGCGATATATTTGTACATATTATCGGATAATTGGGATGATTAATGGTAATGGAGCATATATTTATATCTCACTTGTAGTTGAATGATCATATTTCATATCAAAACTCGTATGATCTCTTAGTATTAGCAAGTCTGTATAAAAGGTTTCATAATGTTATCCTTCTTATGTATCAAAAATATATTCACGTAGTTTGTTATATTTTAAAATTAGAATATAATATTAAATCACTAGAATGAGTAACTAATATGCAATCATTAAAAAGCTTCAAAGAAACATTCAACTTTGAAAAAAAACGACCTCGATCAAATCATATATTGTTTAACGCATTACAGATGGTTGATTTCCTAACAAATTATTATCCCATAACAATTATTTTTTAACTTCAAGATTTCTGCCAAAAATTGATGCTCTTTATCCAAATCCATGTTTGTATTACTTATCAACAAAATTAATCACCGGTCACTCTTCTTTAAACAAATTCGTTCTTAGAAAATGATGCTTATGTTTTTCCATTAGAACCATCCAAATAATAACATATTTGAATTTTTATAAAATATTAAATAATTACAAAAGAGTAAAAGGAAGAAATCAATTTAAAGTAAGATAAAGAAAAGTTATTCAATATACAAATTAAGAATTAGAAGTAATAATATGTCCATAAAATAATTTGTAAGATTTTATTACAATTACTAGCAATTCTTGTACCATGAAAATCCAAAATTAGAACAAAACTCAGAATGAAAAGTTCGTAACTAATTTCATATAAATTATATTTTATTAAGGAAAAGGAATAAATATAATAAATATAATTAATGGAAAATCATTTAAAATTTAAAATTAGAATCAATAATATCTTTATCAAATAACAATTATAAAGTTTCCTATAAATAATAAAGGTATTATACAAATTAAAGGTCGACTTAAAAGTAAGAAAATCCTAAAAATTACTATAAAGATTATACTATATTATATATATATATATATATATCTATATATATATATATAATATATATAGATATATATATATAGATATATATATATATATAGATATATATATATAAATATATAATATATATATATATATACTATATATATATATATATATATATCATATATATATAGAGAGAGAGAGAGAGAGAGAGAGAGATAGAGTGATTCATCCTTCTCAACATTAAGATAAGATAGTTTTTATTTTTATATAGAGAAAGAGATATTTTTCATTATGTTTTTGAGAAAAACACAACTTTGTCATTTCACATTTTTCATACTCTCAATTTTCATAATAACTTTTAGCAGTACTATTGCTTCATCCATTACATGTAGAGGTATCAATTCTTTGACATTTATTATCCAATTCTCATACCATATAATTTATTTTTTAAATAAAAATTGTTTTATGTTATATTTTCAATTAAATAACAGCCCATCATTGTGTTTATTACAGACAGTAGTAGGTGTGCAATTTTACCTGATTCTAACAGTCAGGTAAAGAGACTAGTTTTTTTTATTCAACATATATGTGACATATTGAAGTTTAATATTTTTTCCACCACATTTTCTTTTTTTCACTTATTAGGTGTAAGATTTATAATTTCATTTTTTATAGCTAAGTTTCTTAGATCTATCTCGCAACTATTTCAAATGATAAAGTTTGAAACCTAAATATATGCAAATTGTATGTTTCTTACTTGTAATATTATTTGGTTTTCTTAAATCTCAAAATAAATTACTGTAGTTCCCTTATGAATTCACCTCCTTCATGAATAAAAATTTAGGTCTTTCCATATATATTTTTTTGTGTAAAATAAAAATGATCATTGTCTTTGAATTATTTATATATAAATTAAGATTAACTATGATATTTTTGGTCAACAGGTTAAGGAAATTCAACAAGGAATTGTGTCTCACAAAAAATCAGATGCGTCAAAGGTATTGTCGTCAAGGAGGTTTCTTACCCCGATTGGATCACATGCTCCAACTTGCGTAAACAATTGTGAAACTTGTAGTCCCTGCACACCAGTTCTTGTTCCAGGGCCCCCACCAGAATCAGAGGTGTGGAAGTGTAAATGCAAGGATAACCTATACGATCCAATTGGTTAATATTTATTGATCTTTATGTTTTAAGTAATTTTATCAATTTACGATTAATAATTGAGACTCCTCTCTATGATAAGTAGAGTCTTCTTTTCAGTTATATTTATGGGTTCTCCATGCTTATGAATGTTTGGTTTATGGGTTTTGAGTTTATTTTACACATTTAGCTCTTTCCCTCTTTTGTTGCAAAGAGTTAAATAAAATTGGGGAAAGAAATTGTGTAATGAGTTGAATATTAGTTATTTTACAATTTAAGTTTTCATTTTATTTGTTATAATAATGTGTATATTTAATTTGTATTTAATGATTAATTAAGTTTGTTAATCATAAAGAGGGTAGTATCAAAATTAGTCTAAACCACCTAAAGAAAAAAGGTTAGTATTATAGAGTTTAATAATATCAATGAAATTTAAAGACAAATTTTTTTCACCTTTATCAGAAAAGAATATATTTAATTTATATATAATTTTTTACATTAAATAATTATTTTTGATATTAGTAAAAGTTTATTTCACAACAAGGAAAAAAAGGCCCATATAATAGTTTATTTCAAAAAAGTAAAATATTTAAAATTAAAAAATTTATTTATTTAAAAAATTTTTTTCCCAAATTTTAATTTTACAAATAATTTATTATGTCAAAGAAAAATTTAATTAATTCGATAAATGTATTTTACAAAATTAAATAAAAAAATGTTGATGACATAAAAGCCCAAAAATTAGTACAAAAAAATTCACCTAAACACAAACTTTATTTTACAAATTTACTATATCTATAATATTTTTGTTAAGCTTAAATAAGTCCTTTTCTTTGCTAAAAACGTAGATAAAATAAATATAATCAATTTAATAAAGGATATAAGGAAAGCGAGAATCGACACAAAGATTCATACCTGATATCTATACCACTCCCAATAAATATAATCAAGTAATTCATCAATTCGAGCTACTGGTAATTGGAAAATATGCTCATTATATCAAAATGTTGGTTGAGTATAGTCAATCTTTTGAGAAATTCATCCACAACTAAGCTAAATTAAAGATAAAATTAAAGTGAACCTTCATAATATTACTCTTTTACAAAGAGGATAAATATTTTCACAAATACGAGTGAAATATCTTTCAATTTAAGGATGTAATACTTTGCAAAATATTCACATGGTTTCTAATAATAATTTTGTAGAAGATGTCTTTAAGATTCTATATTAACTTAAAGCCACTTAAATGGTAAGCGCATTGTACTATTAATAGTATTTTTTGATATGCGATATATTTATACATATTATCGGATAATTGGGATGATTAATGGTAATGGAGCATATATTTATATCTCACTTGTAGTTGAATGATCATATTTCATATCAAAACTCGTATGATCTCTTAGTATTAGCAAGTCTGTATAAAAGGTTTCATAATATTATCCTTCTTATGTATCAAAAAATATATTCACGTAGTTTGTTATATTTTAAAATTAGAATATAATATTAAATAATTAGAATGAGTAACTAATATGCAATCATTAAAAAGCTTCAAAAAAACATTCAACTTTGAAAAAAAACGACCTCGATCAAATCATATATTGTTTAACGCATTACAGATGGTTGATTTCCTAACAAATTATTATCCCATAACAATTATTTTTTAACTTCAAGATTTCTGCCAAAAATTGATGCTCTTTATCCAAATCCATGTTTGTCTTAGTTATTTACAAAATTAATCACCGGTCATTCTTCTTTAAAACAAATTCGTTCTTAGAAAATGATGCTTATGTTTTTCCATTAGAACCATCCAAATAATAACATATTTGAATTTTTATAAAATATTAAATAATTACAAAAGAGTAAAAGGAAGAAATCAATTTAAAGTAAGATAAAGAAAAGTTATTCAATATACAAATTAAGAATTAGAAGTAATAATATGTCCATAAAATAATTTTGTAAGATTTTATTACAATTACTAGCAATTCTTGTACCATGAAAATCCAAAATTAGAACAAAACTCAGAATGAAAAGTTCGTAACTAATTTCATATAAATTATATTTTATTAAGGAAAAGGAATAAATTATAATAAATATAATTAATGGAAAATCATTTAAAATATTAAAATTAGAATCAATAATATCTTTATCAAATAACAATTATAAAGTTTCCTATAAATAATAAAAGGTATTATACAAATTAAAAAGGTCGACTTAAAAGTAAGAAAATCCTAAAAATTACTATATAAGATATACAATATATATATATATATAATAGATATATATATATATATATATATATATATATATATATATATATATATATATATATATATATATATATATATATATAATATATATATATCTATATATATAATATATATATATGAGAGAGAGATCAGAATATCATTAGATATATAGATCCTGAGAGAGAGAGAGAGAGAGAGAGAGAGAGGAGGAGAGAGAGAGATAGAGAGAGTGAGATATGAGAGAGAGAGAGTGATTCATCCTTCTCAACATTAAGATAAGATAGTATTATTTTTATATAGAGAAAGAGATATTTTTATTATGTTTTGAGGAAAAACACAACTTTGTCATTTCACATTTTCATACTCTCAATTTCATAATAACTTTTAGCAGTACTATTGCTTCATCCATTACATGTAGAGGTATCAATTCTTTGACATTTATTATCCAATTCTAATACCATATAATTTATTTTTTAAATAAAAATGTTTTATGTTATATTTTCAAATAAATAACAGCCCATCATTGTGTTTATTACAGACAGTAGTAGGTGTGCAATTTTACCTGATTCTAAAAGTCAGGTAAAGAGACTAGTTTTTTTTATTCAACATATATGTGACATATTGAAGTTTAATATTTTTTCCACCACATTTTCTTTTTTTCACTTATTAGGTGTAAGATTTATAATTTCATTTTTTATAGCTAAGTTTCTTAGATGTATCTCGCAACTATTTCAAATGATAAAGTTTGAAACGTAAATATATGCAAATTGTATATTTCTTACTTGTAATATTATTTGGTTTTCTTAAATCTTTAAATAAGTTACTGTAGTTCCCTTATGAATTCACCTCCTTCATGAATAAAAATTTAGGTCTTTCCATATATCTTTTTTTGTGTAAAATAAAAATGATCATTGTCTTTCAATTATTTATATATAAATTAAGATTAACTATGATATTTTTGGTCAACAGGTTAAGGAAATTCAACAAGTAATTGTGTCTCACCAAAAATCAGATGCGTCAAAGGTATTGTCGTCAAGGAGGTTTCTTACCCCGATTGGATCACATGCTCCAACTTGCGTAAACAGTTGTGAATCTTGCAGTCCCTGCACACCAGTTCTTGTTCCCGGGCCCCCACCAGAATCAAAGGTGTGGAAGTGTAAATGCAAGGATAAGCTATACGATCCAATTGGTTAATATTTATTGATCTTTATGTTTTAAGTAATTTTATCAATTTACGATTAATAATTGAGACTCCTCTCTATGATAAGTAGAGTCTTCTTTTCAGTTATATTTATGGGTTCTCCATGCTTATGAATGTTTGGTTTATGGGTTTTGAGTTTATTTTACACATTGAGCCTTTTCCCTCTTTTGTTGCAAAGAGTTAAATAAATTTGGGGAAAGAAATTGTGTAATGAGTTGAATATTAGTTATTTTACAATTTAAGTTTTTATTTTATTTGTTATAATAATGTGTATATTTAATTTGTATTTAATGATTAATTAAGTTTGTTAATCATAAAAAGATACAAAAGTTACAAGTAGTATCAAAATTAGTCTAAACGACCTAAAGAAAAAAAGTTAGTATTATAGAGTTTAATAATATCAATGAAATTTAAAGACAAAACTTTTTCACCTTTATCAAAAAAGAATATATTTAATTTATATATAATTTTTTACATTAAATAATTATTTTTGATATTAGTAAAAGTTTATTTCACAACAAGGTAAAAAAGGCCCGTATAATAGTTTATTTCAAAAAAGTAAAATATTTAAAATGAAAAAAAAAATTATTTAAAAAATTTATTTCCCAAATTTTATTTTTACAAAATATTTATTATGTCAAAGAAAAATTTAATTAATTGGATAAATGTATTATAAAAATTAAATAAAAAAATGTTGATAACATAAAAGCCCAAAAATTAGTACAAAAAAATTCACCTAAATACAAACTTTATTTTACAAATTTACTATATCTCTAATATTTTTGTTAAGCTTAAATAAGTCCTTTTCTTTGCTAAAAACATAGATAAAATAAATATAATCAATTTAATAAAGGATATAAGGAAAGCGAGAATCGACACAAAGATTCATACCTGATATCTATACCACTCCCAATAAATATAATCAAGTAATTCATCAATTCGAGCTACTGGTAATTGGAAAATATGCTCATTATATCAAAATGTTGGTTGAGTAAAGTCAATCTTTTGAGGAATTCATCCACAACTAAGCTAAATTAAAGATAAAATTAAAGGGAACCTTCATAATATTACTCTTTTACAAAGAGGATAAATATTTTCACAAATACGAGTGAAATATCTCTCAATTTAAGGATGTAATACTTTGCCAAAATATTCACATGATTTTCTAATAATAGTTTTGTAGAAGATGTCTTTAAGATTCTATATTAACTTAAAGCCACTTAAATGGTAAGCGCATTGTACTATTAATAGTATTTTTTGATATGCGATATATTTGTACATATTATCGGATAATTGGGATGATTAATGGTAATGGAGCATATATTTATATCTCACTTGTAGTTGAATGATCATATTTCATATCAAAACTCGTATGATCTCTTAGTATTAGCAAGTCTGTATAAAAGGTTTCATAATGTTATCCTTCTTATGTATCAAAAAATATATTCACGTAGTTTGTTATATTTTAAAATTAGAATATAATATTAAATAACTAGAATGAGTAACTAATATGCAATCATTAAAAAGCTTCAAAAAAAAAACATTCAACTTTGAAAAAAAACGACCTCGATCAAATCATATATTGTTTAACGCATTACAGATGGTTGATTTCCTAACAAATTATTATCCCATTATTAGAAGTAATTCATATTTAGTTGTACTATTTTCTTAGCCCCTAAGTTTGTTAGAGGGTATTTTCGTATTTTCTCTTATTCTAGTAACCCTAGTTTTAGCTTATAAATAGGGTGACAATCATTGTAACTTTTATCATGTTTTGTAGCCGTCATTCTCTTAATAGAATATTCATCTTTCATTCTACCTTTGCACCAACAATTGGTATCTAGAGCTCCGGTTTAGATTCATTGGGAAACACGGGAAACACGAGTGAACGTGAGGTCTTGTGTGTTTGATTTTGATTCTTAGATTCGTGTTGAATCTTGAATAAAATCTGATCAGAATTTTAATTCTGTGGGTTGGGAAACACTGTGTGAGAAATCTGAGTGTACTGTGCAAGGTAGAAAGATGAACGGAAACGGCAACATGAACACCAAACTTCCAGTATTTGACGGTAAAAACTGGAATCGTTGGATGATCCAAATGCGTGTACTGTTCGGTGCTCAAGATGTTCTAGATCTTGTCACTGATGGTTATGTTCCGGTAGCAGCAGATGCGACGGATGAACAGAAAAACGCGCAGAAGGAAGTAAGGAAGAAGGATCAGAAAGCATTGTTCTTCATTCATTAATGTGTTGATGTAAATGTGTTTGAGAAGATTGCAGATTCAACGACAGCAAAGGCTGCGTGGGACACACTGGTTAGATGTTATGGTGGTGACGCATCAGTGAAGAAGGTGAAGCTTTAGTCCTTGAGAAAGCAATATGAGAATCTCAACATGAAGAGTAATGAGAAAGTTTCTGAATACATCTCCAGAGTGATTCTGATCACTAATGAGATGAAAGCGTGTGGAGAAACTCTTTCTGAAGAAACAATCATGGAGAAGGTATTGAGATCCCTTACCTGTCAATTTGATTACATTGTGGTAGCAATAGAACATTCCAAAGATCTGAGCACCATGAGAATTGAAGAGTTGCAGAGCAGTCTAGAAGCGCAAGAGTTGCGTTTAACTGAGAGAACTTCTGAAAGGGAAGTAGAGCAGCAGGCTCTGAAAGCAACTTCTGATAGGAGGTATCAGAAGCAGTCAGAGCCAGGAGAAGATCTGATGGTGGTCAGAAGTCAGAAAGCTCAACCTCTGATAGACAAAAGAATGCTCAGAAGGGAAAAGAGAAGTATGACAAGAAGAAAATCCAATGTTACTGCTGTAAGAAGTTTGGTCATTTGCTAGAGACTGTTGGTCAAACAAGGAGAGAAAATCAGAAGAAGCAAATATAGCCAGAAGTTCTGATGACGAATCTGTGCTATTGATGGCCTCTGAATCTGATGACATGGATCTGATAGACTGGTGGTATATGGACAAGCTGGCTATTCACATCTTACTGGAAACAAATGGCTGGTTGACTTTGACTCTGAAAAGAGGACAAAGATCAGATGTGCTGATGACAAATATCTTAATGCAGAAGGTATGGGAAATGTCAGAGTGATTCTGAACAATGGGAAAACAGCATTGATTCAGAACGTGTGGTATGTACCTGGCATCAGAAGCAATCTGATGAGTGTGGGACAATTAATTGAGAAAGGTTTTTCAGTTACCATGAAGGACAATCTTCTGAAGCTGTATGACTGCAATCAGAAGTTGATTATGGAGTCAGAACAGGAAGGAATAGAACATTCAAGGTGAATGTCAGAACTGCAGACTCAGAATGTCTTAGTGCAACAAGTGCTGAGAAGGAGAGTGAGCTGTGGCACAGAAGATTTGGTCATTTGAATTTTAGAAGCTTAAAACATTTGAATTCAAAGAAGTTGGTACATGGAATTCCTGCAATTAAGAAGCCTGAAAAGTCATGCAAAGTTTGCATGGAAGGAAAACAACCACGATTGCCATTTGCGTCAGAAACTGCTCCAAGAGCAAAACATGCCTTGGGAGTTGTACATTCTGATGTGTGTGGTCCATTTCCAGTAGCATCGATTGGAGGGAATAAATACTTTGTGTTATTTGTTGATGAATTCACAAGAATGACATGGGTATCCCTTATTAAGTTTAAACACGAGGTGTTTGATGAATTCAAGAAGTTCAGAATGAAGGCTGAGAATCAGAGTGGTCAGAAGTTGAAGGTTCTTAGAACTGACGGTGGAGGTGAGTATAACTCCAAAGAGTTCCAGAAGTTCTGTGAGGAGAATGGAATTGAGCATGAGGTTACTGCTCCTTATACCCCTCAACACAATGGTCTTGCTGAAAGAAGAAACCGCACTTTGCTTGATATGGTGAGAAGCATGCTAAAGGAGAAGAAACTTCCTCAGAAGCTCTGGGGAGACGCTGTTGCCACTGCAACGTATGTACTCAACCGATGTCCTACGAAGAAGTTGAAGGAAATAGTTCCAATACAGAAGTGGACTGGAGATAAGCAAAGTGTTAGTCATCTGAAGGTGTTTGGTTCTGTTTGCTATAAACATGTTCCAGAAGCCAGAAGACAGAAGCTGGATGATAGAAGCAAAGTGATGATTCTGATAGGGTACCACAGTACAGGTGCATACAAGCTCTATTGTCCAGAAACCAATAAAATTGAATTCAGCAGAGATGTGATTGTGAAGGAATCAGAAGTTTGGAATTGGGATAAGTCTCAATCTGATTCTGATGTTAGAACTTCTGAAGAAAGGTCAGAGTTAAGAATTTATGAAGTTGGAGTAAACTCTGACATTGATTCTGATTCTGATAGTGATTCTGACTCTAGAGAAGACTCAGAAGATGAAGGTGACTCTGATGATCCAGACTCTGATGATCCAGACTCTGATGACCCAGACTCTGATGGTAATCCAGATTCTGGTGGCAATTCAGACTCTGGAAATATGCCAGCCCCTGAAGATGGTCAAAGCTCTGGAGGAAGTCAACCATCTGAAGCTAGAATCTCTGAAGCTCAAGACTCTGAACAAGTTCAGAGACCACAAAGAATCAGAAACATCCCCAGAAGATATGCAGAATTTGACATGCTGCAAGACACTGAAGTAGACTCTGAAGGAGAAGTTATTCAGTGTGCCATGTTAGTAGACTCTGAACCCATAAGTACAGAAGAGGCTCTTAAGCAGAAGCTCTGGCTGAAGGCCATGAAAGAAGAACTTGATGCTATAGAGAGAAACAAGACTTGGAAACTGACAGAACTTCCAAAAGACAAGAAAGCCATCAGCGTCAGATGGGTTTTCAAACAGAAGTTAAAGCCAGATGGTTCAATTGGCAAACATAAAGCAAGGTTGGTAGCCAGAGGATTTCTACAGAAACCTGGGCTGGATTACTCTGAAGTGTTTGCACCTGTAGCAAGACATGAAACAATCAGAATGGTGATTGCAATAGCTGCTAACAGGAATTGGCCTCTGATGCATTTAGATGTAAAATCTGCATTTCTGAACGGTCCATTAGAAGAAGAAGTTTACGTGTCACAACCTCCTGGATTTGTGAAAAAGAATCAGGAAGGGATGGTGTACAGATTATACAAAGCTCTATATGGATTGAATCAAGCGCCCAGAGCTTGGAATCAGAAGATTGATTCATTTTTCAAGAAGCAAGGCTTTCAGAAATGTGAGATGGAGTACGGTGTCTATGTTCAACATACTTATGAAGGAAATATGACTCTGGTATGTTTATATGTTGATGATATACTGCTGACTGGAAGTTCTGAACAGGAGATAGCCAAGTTCAAGAAAGTTCTGATGAATGAATTCGAAATGACTGATCTAGGCAAAATGACATACTTTCTAGGGATGGAATTCAGATACTCTGAGAAAGGTATTATTTTGCATCAGCTCAAGTATGAATTAGAACTTCTGAAAAGATTTGAACTGAAGAATTGTAAGATTGCTGTCACACCTTCTGATACAAATCAGAAACTGGATTCTGACTCTGATGGAAAGGATGTGGATGCTACAACCTTCAAACAGTTGGTTGGTTCTCTGAGGTATTTGTGCAATACCAGACCTGATATTTGCTATTCAGTTGGGATGGTTAGTAGGTTCATGAGTAAACCTAAGTGGTCCCATTACCAAGCTGCTGTCAGGATTCTGAGGTATATCAAGGGAACTCTGAAGTATGGAGTATTATTTCCTTCTGGAAGAAAGGATGAGTCAGAACTTCTGAGTTATTCAGACTCTGATTGGTGTGGAGACAGAGTTGACAGAAGAAGTACGTCTGGGTACTTATTCAAATTTCTGGGAGGTCCCATTTCTTGGTGTTCCAAGAAGCAACCTGTTGTGGCGTTGTCAACTTGTGAAGCTGAATACATTGCAGGTGTTGTTACTGCATGTCAAGCTGTGTGGATTCTGAATCTATTGCAGGATCTGAATATTAAAGTAAACAAACCTCTGAAGCTGATGATTGACAACAAGTCTGCAATCAATCTTGCCAGAAACCCAGTGTTGCATGGGAGAAGCAAGCACATTGAGACCAAGTATCATTTTCTGAGACATCAAGTTCAGAGGGGAGTGTTAGAAGTTGTACATTGCAGCACTCAGAAACAGTTGGCAGATGTTCTGACGAAAGCTATCAAGACTGATCAATTCCTCAGATTAAGGGATGAAATTGGTGTTACAAGTTTTGGTGGAATATGAATTAAGGGATGGTATTAGAAGTAATTCATATTTAGTTGTACTATTTTCTTAGCCCCTAAGTTTGTTAGAGGGTATTTTAGTATTTTCTCTTATTCTAGTAACCCTAGTTTTAGCTTATAAATAGGGTGACAATCATTGTAACTTTTATCATGTTTTGTAGCCGTCATTCTCTTAATAGAATATTCATCTTTCATTCTACCTTTGCACCAACAATTCAATATACAAATTAAGAATTAGAAGTAATAATATGTCCATAAAATAATTTTGTAAGATTTTATTACAATTACTAGCAATTCTTGTACCATGAAAATCCAAAATTAGAACAAAACTCAGAATGAAAAGTTCGTAACTAATTTCATATAAATTATATTATATTAAGGAAAGAAAAAGGAATAATTTAATAAAATAAATTAATGAAAATCATTTAAAATATAAAAATAGAATCAATAATATCTTTATCAAATAACAATTATAAGTTTCCTATAATAATAAAAAGGTATTATACAAATAAAAAGGTCGACTAAAAGTAAGAAAAAACTAAAAATTACTATATAAGATTATACAAGATATATAATATATATAGATATATTATATATATGATATATATATATATATATATATATATATATATATATATATATATATATATATATATTATATATATATATATATATTATATATATATATATATATATATATATATATATATATTATAATATAATATATATATATATATATATATATTATATATAGAGAGAGAGAGAGAGAGAGAGAGAGAGGAGAGAGAGAGAGAGAGAGATTCATCCTTCTCAACATTAAGATAAGATAGTTATTATTTTTATATAGAGAAAGAGATATTTTTCATTATGTTTTTGAGAAAAACACAACTTTGTCATTTCACATTTTTCATACTCTCAATTTTCATAATAACTTTTAGCAGTACTATTGCTTCATCCATTACATGTAGAGGTATCAATTCTTTGACATTTATTATCCAATTCTCATACCATATAATTTATTTTTTAAATAAAAAATGTTTTATGTTATATTTTCAAATAAATAACAGCCCATCATTGTGTTTATTACAGACAGTAGTAAGTGTGCAATTTTACCTGATTCTAAAAGTCAGGTAAAGAGACTAGTTTTTTTTATTCAACATATATGTGACATATTGAAGTTTAATATTTTTTCCACCACATTTTCTTTTTTTCACTTATTAGGTGTAAGATTTATAATTTTATTTTTTATAGCTAAGTTTCTTAGATGTATCTCGCAACTATTTCAAATGATAAAGTTTGAAACGTAAATATATGCAAATTGTATACTTCTTACTTGTATTATTATTTGGTTTTCTTAAATCTTTAAATAAGTTACTGTAGTTCCCTTATGAATTCACCTCCTTCATGAATAAAAATTTAGGTCTTTCCATATATATTTTTTTGTGTAAAATAAAAATGATCATTGTCTTTCAATTATTTATATATAAATTAAGATTAACTATGATATTTTTGGTCAACAAGTTAAGGAAATTCAACAAGTAATTGTGTCTCACCAAAAATCAGATGCGTCAAAGGTATTGTCGTCAAGGAGGTTTCTTACCCCGATTGGATCACATGCTGCAACTTGCGTAAACAGTTGTGAAACTTGCAGTCCCTGCACACCAGTTCTTGTTCCCGGGCCCCCACCAGAATCAGAGGTGTGGAAGTGTAAATGCAAGGATAAGCTATACGATCCAATTGGTTAATATTTATTGATCTTTATGTTTTAAGTAATTTTATCAATTTACGATTAATAATTGAGACTCCTCTCTATGATAAGTAGAGTCTTCTTTTCAGTTATATTTATGGGTTCTCCATGCTTATGAATTTTTGGTTTATGGGTTTTGAGTTTATTTTACACATTGAGACTTTTCCCTCTTTTGTTGCAAAGAGTTAAAAAAATTTGGGGAAAGAAATTGTGTAATGAGTTGAATATTAGTTATTTTACAATTTAAGTTTTTATTTTATTTGTTATAATAATGTGTATATTTAATTTGTATTTAATGATTAATTAAGTTTGTTAATCATAAAAAGATACAAAAGTTACAAGTAGTATCAAAATTAGTCTAAACCACCTAAAGAAAAAAGGTTAGTATTATAGAGTTTAATAATATCAATGAAATTTAAAGACAAAACTTTTTCACCTTTATCAAAAAAGAATATATTTAATTTATATATAATTTTTTTCATTAAATAATTATTTTTGATATTAGTAAAAGTTTATTTCACAACAAGAAAAAAAAGGCCCATATAATAGTTTATCTCAAAAAAGTAAAATATTTAAAATTAAAAAATTTATTTATTTAAAAAATTTATTTCCCAAATTTTATTTTTACAAATAATTTATTATGTCAAAGAAAAATTTAATTAATTGGATAAATGTATTTTACAAAATTAAATAAAAAAATGTTGATAACATAAAAGCCCAAAAATTAGTACAAAAAAATTCACCTAAATACAAACTTTATTTTACAAATTTACTATATCTCTAATATTTTTGTTAAGCTTAAATAAGTCCTTTTCTTTGCTAAAAACATAGATAAAATAAATATAATCAATTTAATAAAGGATATAAGGAAAGCGAGAATCGACACAAAGATTCATACCTGATATCTATACCACTCCCAATAAATATAATCAAGTAATTCATCAATTCGAGCTACTGGTAATTGGAAAATATGCTCATTATATCAAAATGTTGGTTGAGTATAGTCAATCTTTTGAGGAATTCATCCACAACTAAGCTAAATTAAAGATAAAATTAAAGGGAACCTTCATAATATTACTCTTTTACAAAGAGGATAAATATTTTCACAAATACGAGTGAAATATCTTTCAATTTAAGGATGTAATACTTTGCCAAAATATTCACATGATTTTCTAATAATAGTTTTGTAGAAGATGTCTTTAAGATTCTATATTAACTTAAAGCCACTTAAATGGTAAGCGCATTATACTATTAATAGTATTTTTTGATATGCGATATATTTGTACATATTATCGGATAATTGGGACGATTAATGGTAATGGAGCATATATTTATATCTCACTTGTAGTTGAATGATCATATTTCATATCAAAACTCGTATGATCTCTTAGTATTAGCAAGTCTGTATAAAAGGTTTCATAATGTTATCCTTCTTATGTATCAAAAAATATATTCACGTAGTTTGTTATATTTTAAAATTAGAATATAATATTAAATAACTAGAATGAGTAACTAATATGCAATCATTAAAAAGCTTCAAAAAAAAACATTCAACTTTGAAAAAAAACGACCTCGATCAAATCATATATTGTTTAACGCATTACAGATGGTTGACTTGCTAACAAATTATTATCCCATAACAATTATTTTTTAACTTCAAGATTTCTGCCAAAAATTGATGCTCTTTATCCAAATCCATGTTTGTCTTACTTATCAACAAAATTAATCACCGGTCACTCTTCTTTAAAATAAATTCGTTCTTAGAAAATGATGCTTATGTTTTTCCATTAGAACCATCCAAATAATAACATATTTGAATTTTTATAAAATATTAAATAATTACAAAAGAGTAAAAGGAAGAAATCAATCTAAAGTAAGATAAAGAAAAGTTATTCAATATAGAAATTAAGAATTAGAAGTTATAATATGTCCATAAAATAATTTTGTAAGATTTTATTACAATTACTAGAAATTCTTGTACCATGAAAATCCAAAATTAGAACAAAACTCAGAATGAAAAGTTCGTAACTAATTTCATATAAATTATATTTTATTAAGGAAAAGGAATAAATTATAATAAATATAATTAATGGAAAATCATTTAAATTTAAAAATTAGAATCAATAATATCTTTATCAAATAACAATTATAAAGTTTCCTATAAATAATAAAAGGTATTATACAAATTAAAAAGGTCGACTTAAAAGTAAGAAAATCCTAAAAATTACTATATAAGATTATATATATATATAATATATATATATATATATATCTATATATATATATTATATATATTATATATATATATAGATATATATATATATATATATATATATATATATATATATATATATATATATTATATATATATTATATATATTATATATATATATATATATACACTACGCCAAATAAGGGAAAAGAGGGCGCTTTTTTTGGCCTATAACAGCGCTTTAAAGCGCCCTCTAATCTGGCGCTGGCATAGGTAAAGACAGCGCTTTTTTTCCTGGTGAAAGCGCTCTCTAAAGTGGCTCTTTAAGCCCTTTAAGGGCCACTTTAGAGGGCGATTTTTAAAGAAAGCGCCCTCTAAAGTGGAAACTTTTAAGGGTTTAGAGGGCGCTTTTACTGGAAAGCGCCCTCTAAAGTGGAAACTTTTAAGGGTTTAGAGGGCGCTTTTACTGGAAAGCGCCCTCTAAAGTGGAAATTTAAAGGGTTTAGAGGGCACTTATTTTGGAAAGCGTCCTCTAAAGTGGGTGGTTATTTAAATTTTTTTTTAAAAAGCGCTATATTTATTTATTTATTTTAGACAACCTGTATATTGAAGCAGTACACCTAAAACTGTATATTCTTATCATTTTTCACACACCACAATATTATAAAATAACAATGGGAATGACCAAAGCAAAACATCAAAATATATTCTTATCATTTTTCAACACACAAAATATAAAACAATTCGAGGTATATGTTTTAAATCATAAACTAATGATTGAATATCTATTTTAGACAGTTTGCATCAGTGATTTACAGTACAAATTCATCTGGCACTGAAGTTTCTGCAGTACTTGTTAAATGATAATTCATCTAGAAGTACAAAATATACAGAAAAAATTACTATGATAGTTGAAATTTAGAAGTTTCAAGTCTTAAAATCAAACTATAAGTGGGGGCATTTCAATTCAAGAACATTTCTCTCTTTCACAAGACTGTTATCAGAAATTGAATGGAAACCTATTTGGAACGTAAACCAGGGATATTTTTAAGACCCATCTTGCCAAGGACAAGCTTAGGAATAGCTGGAGGGCTATCAAGCCCCATGCATCGACTGAACTCATTTGCAAGCTCCACTAACCTATACTTATCTTCCCCACTTTCTTGTTAGAGTTGTAGTAACCAAGCCATGCCTGATATGCTGCTTCTTTATTTTTCATCTCCACATTAGATAGAGCCCTTTCCACCTGTTAACAATTTAAAATGTAAGTGCATCGTTGGAATCACAGTGAGTTTAATGAACTCGAGATGGCATTGTAATTTTGCTAAAGCTTTAAAATTTAGCTTTTGCCAAAATCATGGTGACACACGCGCGATCTTGCCAAACTCGTAGCTAATCGTTGCTCCACATATTGGTTGTTTGTCTAAAACTAGCTAAAGTATTAGATGAAAATCAATAATTGTCTCCCTTGTATATCCAAGTATACCTTTTTCTTAGTGTCAGGATCAAATGAAGGGACCGGAGCTTTCCCAATAGGTAAATCTTTTGCAGTAGCTAAAAGAACTCTTCCCAAGGAGCTAGTAGCAGTATGCCCTGCCCTTCTTTTCCTCTTCGCCCCGTTCTACCTAGTCGATGTATATATTGTTCTCTATCAGCCGGTAGACCAACCTGTTCATTGTAGAAATGGAAGAACATGACAATTTGAAATCAATAAAAGCGTTAAATAATTTGGCAAATCATAATCAAAAAGGCTTGCACTTTTAGCAAATGTATGTATTGAGTGTCCTTACGAGTATGCGTTAAACAGGACAGAAATTCATATGGACACGAGCATGCTGGTAATATAGTCACAAGTGAAACAAGGAAGGAGATCCAAATATACCTGTACAACAAGAGTAACATCTGGATAATCAACTCCACATGCAGATACATCCGAAGTAATCAAGATGAGACCCTTTGACTTCCGGAATTCATCAGAAACTCTGGTTCTATAACTCTGAGGCTTTCTTGAATGGATTTCTCTCACATTCAAGTTCAACTCCCTAAGGAGATCAGCAACAAGTCTTGTGACCATAGCGGTTGTGCAGAAAACAAGAACCTGATAAACCAATAGCTACATTACATATCCTCCAAATCCATGTAAACATGATTGTAAAAGTTAAACTTTGTTGTCAAATCACAGTTTACTAATCCAAAATACTAATCTAAACAGTTCATAGTGAAATGACAGAGAAAAAATTAAAATACAGTAGGTTGCAGATTAGAAAGCAAACCTTGTAGTCAACATCATCTGCAATGTGCTCCTTCAGAATAGCATAGAGTACCTTTGATTGGTAGAAGGTGTTTTAGATATTGCTGCCTCCTTTTTCTACATCTAGAAACAAATGGAACAGTTGGTGAAATTTAACCCATAATGCCTAGTCTCCATTGCTAGCATTGCAACACAATAATTATTGTTGAGAATACTCAATAAATGTATGAACCAAGAAAAATGAAACCAAAAATGAACAATAGCGAACGTCAGAAGAGAAACCAAGTAATATGAAGATTAGAAAAATACCTATGGTGTCAAAATCGAACAGCTAACGACGAATTAATAGAAGGAGGAAACGTCGTAGATCTAACAGAGGTGGAAGGAGAACGCCTTAGAAGTAGCGAAAATCGTAGCAGTGAGAACCCTAACGTGAAAAGAACGAAAATAACAGAGAGTGAAATAAAAAACGCGCAGTATGTTATAATTTTAATGTTTACTAAAGGGGACCTTAGAGGGCGCTTGTGGAAAAAAAGCGCCCTCTAAAGGGGGCCTAAGAGGGCGCTTATGAAAGCGCTCTCTAAGGCTTTCCAAAAGCACTTTATAAACTGGAAATGCACATGGACTTATAGAGCGCTTTTTTAAAAGCGCCCTCTAAGGGTAACCTTAGAGGGCGCTTTCTAAAAAGCGCCCTGTATTGTTGTCCCTCTATCTCCTCCTTATTTTTTCGCTTCACCTTAGAGGGTGCTTTATTACAAAAGCGCCCTCTAAAGTGCGCTGTCTATTCCAGTTGTTCGCTCCTTATTTTTTCGCTTCACTTTAGAGTGCGCTTTTGTAATAAAGCGCCCTCTAAGGTGCGCTGTCTATTCCAGTTTTTGGCGTAGTGCTTGATGATACCCACATTGAGTTTCAACATATATTTCCTACTCAACATACTAGTACCACTGATGTGTCCTTACCTTTTGATATATTTGCATCAATTGATGACAATCCAACTATTAGCTCCATTTTCTCTCTCAATTCACCTAGTACTATCCCTACTGACTTGTGTTTTAATACTGAACTCACAACAACTTGTCTTAGTCTCAAAAATATTCAAATCCTTACTAATTTAAACCCTCATAGTACATCTAGTGTACCTTTCAGCCCTGCACATATCTCAAACCATGAACACCCTTTACCCAATAGTTCATCTTCTGACACAAACGAATTCAATAGTCCCGACATTATTTCTAATGACAACATTACTTCTTCCCAA